>NC_041389.1:75422554-75589377 GCF_002162155.2 Triticum dicoccoides | reverse complement strand
GGGGGGGGGTCTTTCTTCCTTTTCTTTCTTTGTTGTTTTGTTTTTGTTTAGACCTTTTCTTTTTATTTATTTCCTTTTCTATTTTATTTCTAGTTTCCTTTTACTTTTAGTTTTATAAAAATTACCACTAGTGCCCAAATTTGCATTTATCATCAAACTACTGTAAGATTAATTCTTAACCCATAATAAAATAGTTTTAGCATCTTATAAATTCACTGGGCATTTGTTTAATTGTTCTCACTACTGTTTTAATCATTTTAGAGCCTTTAAACATTTTATCAAAGTTTGGTTTCTCCACCATAATTACTTACGATTTATTTGACACAACCCAAACATTTTAGTTTTGATTTTTGAAAATTTTATTGTTTGCCTATATTTTAAATTTTAATTTGAATCGTTTTTGAACTAACTCGAGTTTATCAACAGTAACCGAGGTGACGTGGCATCGTTAACGCGGGATTATTGTAGCCTAATTGTCCGGGCGTCACAATGGTGTAGATGAGCAGATGTCCTCCATGTTGTAAGGACTTATTGTCTCTCGATTGTAACCCTATGACGTTGGAATAAAACTCCCATATGTTTTCGTAAAAAAAAAATCTGCCACGTTCCTTCCTTGTGACGTTCCCACATGACCTTAAATTTAAAGGGCTTCCTCTTTCATTTTGAGAAACTAAAGGCTTCCTAATGCGTCCGTTATTTGCGGAATCACTAGTTAAGGAGCACTCTTTGCAAAGCTCACTCCCATCACCCCAGGTTGCAACAAGTGTCGCATTGCATGTACGTCACTTGCCGCAATCTCGGAGTTTTTCCATTTTTTCGTTAGGTTTTTTATTGGAAACGTTTTATCTCTCAAACCACGTGTCCGAATCTCGAACCGTTTTTACTGTTGGATTCCTCGCATCGAGATTTTTAAAACTAGATCTCATGTTGATAGGTTTCGACGAACTTTTTTTTGTACGATAAAACTAATTCCGGGGCACGTTTTTCCCTTTTCGAGAGGCACAACTGTGCCCCTCGCGGAAGCAAATCCGTGCCTCCACAAGAAGTAAATCCCTCCCGTGGTAGAAAAAAAAACACATTTTCCCCTTTTGCGAGTGGCATGACGTGCCTCTCGCGTAAGCAAATCCGTGCCTCTCGCGGAAGGGAAAAAAGAAGACACGTTTTTTCCCTTTTCAAGAGGCACGGTCGTGCCTCTCGCGGAAGCAAATCCGTGCCTCCATGAGAAGTAAATATGTGCCTCTACGAGAATTAAATCCGTGCCTCCATGAGAAGTAAATCCGTGCCTCTGCGAGAATTAAATCCGTGCCTCTCGTCACAGGAAAAAAAATCGTGTTTTTCCTCTTTTACGAGAGACACGACCGTACTTCTCATGAAAGCAAATCCGTGCCTCTCGCAAAAGAGATACATTTTTTCGCATTGTTTTTTTTATTTTTTCTACAATAGATGTAGAACTAGAATTGTATACTGTAGCAAATTGGAACCAGTTGTAGCGAACCGAAAGTACTTATTGTATCGAATCTGAATTAGTTACTGGGGTGAACCTTTTTTAATGTATATTTAAAAAAAATACCAATTTTTTGAATTCCTGAAGAAAAAAACTGGAGACAGGAACATTTTTTGAATATGTACACAAAAAAATTGAAAAAGCAGAAAAATGGGAAAAGAATATTGTTTTTTGAAAAACTAAAACCTTTTTATGAATTTGTGAACAAATTATGAAATTCTGAATAAACATTGAAACGGTGAGCATTTTTTGAATTTTTCAACAAATATTTGAAAACTAGAACATTTCATGCTAATTGGAACAAAATTTTGAAACTACGAACATTTTTTGAATTTATGAACAAATTTTTTAAAATGGAACATTTCATGAAATTCGGAAGAATTAGAAATTGTGAACATTTTTTAAAATTCTTGAACATTTTCTGAAACCCGAACTTTTTTGAAGTCCTGACCAAAATTTGTAATCACGAAATAATGGAACATTTCACGAAATTTTCCGAACAAAAATTTGAAATTGCGAACATTTAAAAGAAATTCTTGAACATGTTGTGAAATGCAAACATTTTTTTTGAATTTCTGACCAAAATTTTAAACCACAAGCACACCTGAACTTTGTTTTAAAAAAATGAGCAATTTTCAACTTGTGAACATAAAAGAAAACATATTTTGGAATTCCTGAACATTTTTTCGACTTGTGAACCAAATTACAGATAGAAGCATTTTTTGAAATTCCTGTACATGTTTTGGTACTAGAATATTTTTTGAATATATGAATAAAATTTTAAAGGAGGAATATTTCTGAAAGTAAATTTTTGAAAAAATATTAAAAGGAAAATCAACTTGAAAAAGAAAAAACGAAAATAAATGAAAAAATAAACCAAAAAGTGAAAAGAAAAAGAAACATAAAAAAGGAAAGAAATAATAAAAAAGGGAAAAAAGAAAAAAGAAAAAGAAAAACAACAATGGGAAACCAGAAATATTGTTCAGGAACCTTAAACCAGAAAAAACTAGAGTTTGAACGTTCTCAAAACCAGGATCTGAGTACACGCTAAACAGCTAACATGGGCCGGCTCACTGCAATCTCTCCGTCTTGATGCAGCGTGCGTCTGTTAGGGAATTCCCCTGCTGCTAGTTGCGAAACATCAACATCTTGATGCAACGTGCGTCCGTTAGGGAATTCCCCTGCTGAGAGCTCCTGTTCGACGTCTGCGTGACGAGCTTTCGTGCAGGGGACTCTCCTAGGCCTTGTTTGGTAGACAGGGCTTTGAGCGGCTTTCAGAGGATATTCCCTGTTGGGCTAACAAGCCCAAAAGATCCCTAGAGTGGTGTTTTGTACAGAGGGCTTGAACGGGCCAGCCCCTACAATCCCCTCACTTTCCCCTCGGTTCCACGGGGTTTCGGAGCATCGAGGTACTCCTCGCGGCTCGCATGCCCCCAGTCGCAGGAGGTTTGAGGTGGAAATAAGGGGATTGGGTGACAGCATGGGTTTCACCAAATCCCTGAGGGGATAATCCCTTGTAATCCCAAATTATCCCCTCCTGCCAAACAAGGCCTTAATGGGCTAGCCCACTCATCGCGTCACGCGGAGTCGCTACTAAAATTCCACAAAAAAAAAAAAACTAAAATTCCGCAAAAAGGACGATTGATCGAGGAATCGAACTCGAGATCCCACGATCATAAGCAACTCTTCTTTGCCACTCACGCTACTGAATTTACGTGATTACTTGGCCGCGCGAACATTTAAGAAGTAAATGTAGGGCTAGATAAAAAAAACAAAATTTCGACCATTGAACATTTTTGTAATGTACAGTGAACAAAATTTAAATAAACATTAATTTTTTTTTGTGAAATACGCTGAACAATACTTAAATACACATTGAACATTTTTTGTGGTATACGCAGAACAATTTTTAAATATACATTGAACAGTTTTGTAATGTACGCTGAACAACTTTTAACTACACATTGAACATTTTTGTGATAAACGCTGAACAATATTCAATACACATTGAATATTTTATGGTATACGCTGAATAATTTTTGAAATGTGAACAATTTTTTAAAACGTGAACAGAATTTGAAAACCATGATTTTTTTTCGAAATAATGAACAAAATTTGGCATTTCAAAAATTTTTCTTGAAAACAAAGTACAAAAATAAAAAGGATGAAATAAAAGAAAGTAAAAAATAAAAGAAATAGAGACATAATACAAAATAGAAAGGAAAACAAGTTTTTTTTGAGGCAAGAAAGGAAAACAAGTAAAAAAGAAAATAGGGAAAACCGGAAAACCCGCTAAAAGGAAAAAAAACAGAAAGAAGACTGGTTGAGGGAGCACTAGTGGGCCGGCCCGTTTAGCGGTGGTGGCTTGCGCGCTTCAGCGAGAGCGCACCCAGTTTGACGCACGCGCGCGTCATATAGGGATTGCCCTCCCTGCTCCCCCAGAGAACCCCACCATTCCGTCGGCGAGAATCTGTCGGGGAATCGCTGATCCAGAATGGCCGCCAACTTCTGGGCGTCGTCGCGCAGGTAAGCCGCCGGCACCCACCCGACCTCGATCAGATTTAGTATCGCCGTTTCGTGAACTCTGAGCTGTTAATCGGGGCGAGTTTGCGCGATGATGCCGTGCGAGCAGCAAGCAGCTGCTTGACCCGGAGGAGGTGGACGTGGTGCCGGCGGCGGACCGGGAGCGGGGCATCACGCTGGTGGAGTTCCCCTTGTCAAGATCCACAAGTCCTTCCGTGAGCTCACAGGCGTGTGCTCTAACCAGCTGGCCACTGCTCGCGGCATGCACCTTTGTAGCGTAGAATTCACTCTTTAACACAAACGCTGAACAATCAGCTACCATTTCTGCTAAAACAAGTTGAAAATATGTTACTCGATTGTTCTTTCTACTAAATGGAGATGCAAGCTTATACCGTTTCTGCTAGAGAAGTTTTTGGTGGTTGGCCCAGCAGGTGAAAGTCAGACAAACGTAAGACCTTGTTTCCATTTCCTGACCTGTACCTTTGTTTTTATCTGTGTATTTTTTTGGAAAAGGAGGATGTACCCGCCGCCTCTGCATCTGGACGATGCATTCAGTCATATTATTAATTATTCACAAAGACCATACAAGGTGATACATCAATAAGCCTGAAGCCACCAACTTGGCAACACCGTTGCTACTCTTATCTCCTTGATGAAGGTGTGCCGAATGTCCGGACCTAATACCAAACAGACATTGCACCAAAACCTAACATCTAAAGCCGGGTGTCCCATCCAATTCCACTACATGTAATGGGTCCCACACAGGTCTGACACACTCCCAGTGAGCACCACACACCTATGTTGCGCGGATACTTCAGAAAGCGTGCGTATCCTGTCAGATACTGCCCCGATACTCGGATACTGCCCCGATACGGCCCGATACGTATCCCGTAAGTATCCGTTGATTTTTTAATTTTAAAAAAAGAAAATAATCTTTGATACTCCAGGGATACTTCTGCGATACGTTTTGGATACCTCAAACCCCTTGTTCGATGTGAAATCCCCTCAATAGTAACCGCACACCTTTTGAAAATTCCCAAGATGGGCATGAGTTCATGTCAAAACATAACTGGCAATGTTCTTACTCAATTGAGATGTGACCAAGATAGAGACGGTGCACTGATTGGAACAACAAACCTAAGAAAATCCCACTGCTAATTGATGAAAGTGGACTAAGTGCAAGAAAAGAAAGGGGGTAATCCTACTGAGGCATTCTTTGACCTGGAAGCTCCTTATTTTTTTCCCTATTTTTAATAAATAATATATGTATTATCTATATATAAACGTATCCCGGTATCCATGTTTTTAGAAAATTGACGTATCGGGCATATCCCCGTATCGCGTATCCGATACGTATCCAAGTATCCATGCAACGTAGCCGCACACTGCAAGGACCGTCACCTCCATCTTTCATCGATCCATCCTCAGAGAAGAACTGATACACCGACCGTGCCAGGCCTCTCTGTCATCAACGCCACCATGACGCCAGACAACTTCCTCCTCTTGCGCGAGTCCATCTCCGCGCATCAGACGCTGAGTCTCCACAGCGCATCAGGCGCCGAGATCCGCCACCATCAATGTGTAAGATGAAGCACCGCTTCACCAAAGATGCCGTTCTCCGATCCCTCGAACCCGTGTGCATCTCCAAAAATGACGCCCCCAAGGGGGAAACGACACCAGAAAGCCGCCGTCATCCGATCTACTGATCTAGGTTTTCCCCGGAGGTAGCAGAGAGTGGTCTTGAACTTCTCCACGGTGATGCCTTCAGGAAGGGAACGACACAGACAGCGTCGCCATCACCGGCCTTGGCAATAGCCAATATCAGGTTTTCACCCAGATCTGTTCGAAGACCTCCATCTCTCGTGCACGGGCCGCCGCCATCCCTGCCGGGATCTGGATGATCCAGGCCGCCGCTGCCAGATCACAGCAAGGAGAAGTCCCACCACCGAAACCCGTCGGCCGAGCAGGGGAGGCCGAGATCGCGCCCGCAAGACCAGATCCGCGATGGATCCGTGCCCGCGCCGCCGCCCCGGAGCCAACCCCACGCGCAGCCGCCACGGCCTGGCTGCCCACTCGCGCCGCCGTCTGGCCGCCGCGCCGCCCGACGCGCCCTCGCCGCATCAGCACCAAGACTCCGCCGCGCCGCCACATCTCGCGCTACAACCGCACGCTGGGAGGAGAAGAAGGGCCCCGCCGCCGCTAGAAGGCGGGATGGTGTAGGAGGCGGGCGCGGGGTGGAGGCTAGGGTTCCCCCGCCGCCGCCCACAAGAGCGACCCAAGCTTTATTAAACTCCAGTGATCAAATAAACTTGCGTTCTGCTTTTAGACTGCAGTTAGCAAGCTTTCCTTCTGCAGTCATACATAGTTCCTTTTAAGTGGCTACCTTTGTATAAAAGAAGTTATACATATTGGAGGTTTATTACCTGAAAGTCATGCAAATGTTTGGTGTTATTTATTCTTTTCCTCATAAAATCCTTCCTGGTAACGTTTTTGTGGTGTTTGCTTGAACTTCAACACTAATATAGTGAGCTAACTGCTTTCAAGAGAAAAGTAAAAAATACCAGTACTATTCCAATCTTCTTTATCTGTATTCCTTATTAATCATAAGGTTGTTGCAGTTTTTATTGTAAGACTAACTTGTAACTAATACTATTTACCTAATGTCTGCTACCGGATGCCTTACTTTTCCACCTTATGGCATGAGGTTCATCTTCCACCGCACCTTTCTGGCATTAACTCATGATTGCTATTCCCTCCGTTCCCAAATACTCCAACAAGTGACTACATACGGAGCAAAATGAATGAATCTACACTCTAAAATATGTCTACATACATTCGTATGTTGTAGTCCATTTGAAATGTCTAAAAAGACTTATATTTAGGAACGGAGGGAGTATTTCAGAGTCATAGCTACTGCAATCACATACTTCAGGCGTGTATACAAGGTGTGATTCTCTATTTAGTAAGGATGCGTCAGATAGAAGAGTGCCCCTCTGGCCTCTAATGTTGCTGTCTGGATATGACTATTCTTTTACTAGTCGGATATGGATTTGACAATTTTTTACTAGTTAGAGAAATGAAAGCACAGTATTATATTTTAGATTGAAAGTTGTGCCACTAAGAAAGTAGGAAGCATATCCTTATGATGTAAGATGGTCAACGTACAGGCAAGTAAGAATCATGTACTGTGATTGTATATTTGTGCCTATGAGAATTTGTCCGCTTCACCCAGAACTCTAATTCACTTTGCTTCATTCATAACTTGAGGGACTGTACATGTGAGGTTCTCATCAAGTTACTTCAACCAGAATTAGTACGACGGTGTTTTAATGGGAAACCTTTGAAATTCGATTGCAAATATTATACTTGAAGCACCAAACTCATGTTTCTATACTTTCCGTGAACACAAATTGGACATGAATTAGTACGATGTGTGTGTTAAGTCTCTTGATCATTCAGATAAACCCATGTTTACCTGGAAGGCTGGAAGAGTTGCACAACTTGCAATAGCCATGTATTTTTTCGTCCCCCAAAATGTAGGTTCTGATGACAAGTACAGAGTTGAAATCAAAGATATTCTTGAAATGGAAATGAAGCTCCTGGAAGCACTCGACTATTATTTGGTTGTTTTCCACCCATACCGTCCTCTTTTACAATATGACTTTGCTTCCCCTATCATCTGAATAGAAATGGCATTTTCCACTGAAATAACATTTCATATCTTCTGGTGCTCTGAGCTTTTGAAATTAACTCCCCTTCGATAGATTCTACAATGGCATTGAGAGATATTTTACAGGTTATTGCAGGATGCTGGCATAACAGATCTGACACAATTCGCCTGGTAAGCGCCATTTCTTGAATACAATGCTGTGTCAGGTTGAGAACTACTGGATGCAATGGAACTTGTTGGCCTTTCTTATGATTTTCCGTCATGGCGTACTGGTTTTTCTTTTTGTGAATGGAAGCTGCTTGTATTTCATATACAAGAAAGTTGCTTGATTCGTTTTAGTTATATTTGGTGGTTAAAGTAGCCTTTCTTTTTGAAGTATTTTTTGACAAGACCGAATTTAGTCTCAGAGCCAGACCCTTTTAAAATTTGTCTGTGCATATATTTTACTTAAGTAAAGAGCGTTTACAGTTGGTATCATCATAATTATCCTTTGTAGGAATGCAGGATTGCAGGTAAACACCAAATACCTCTATTGACTTTTCCTTCTCACTTTAGTCTAGTACTACAATATGATGAGATAAGTACCTTTTTTTACGAAGGATCATCACATGGACGACAAATTTGAGCGAAATACCTTTTGAGAATATTTATGGGTGTACAACTAGACGTCTAGACCTATATGGCTATATCTCTACGCTGATTAGACACTGTTACTTACAGGGGCCTTGTGAACGATACTTACAAAATGGATCTTATTCTCATATATCCTCCATATATGATTGCATTGGCCTGCATATGCATTGCAAGCGTTCTTAAAGATGAGGACATGACTTCCTGGTTTGAAGAACTCCATGCTGACATGAACATTCTAAGTGTTATATTTTTTCAATCATTGATGATTTTGGTCTGTCCTCGTATTAACCCACTTGCACTCGTTTGCAATTCTCAGGTTAAGAATATTTCTGTGGAAATCTAGGACTTTTACGACACCTACAAGATTGATCCTAACAGGTACCTACAGGAGGACAAGATCATTCCTGTGATGAACAAGTTGCCATCAAATGCCTGAAGCCAGATTTGGCACCGATTTCAGTCTGACTGCTTAACCACATGACGCTTCTTTGACTGGAGGGCATTGACTCAAGATAGGTGCAAGTTATTTTCATGATGGTGATCCCAATGGTAGGGGTAGCCTAGTTTATGTGCTTATAACAGTCTGTAACACTTGGTATTTGTAGCTTCTGTATCTTAAAATACCCAAGCTGCGGAACAGTTTCAGTTTGAGTCCTGCTTGTTGAGTTATTCTTTGAGGTCTTTCATTCATTCATCTATAGAATGTGGTTGCTATCGAGCTGATTAGAATTGTGGAAATTTACCAGGCGGAGCACTTGAAAAAAACAGACCTAAAGCCGTGACAAGCAGACAAGGTCTCTAGTACGAAAATATCATTAATTTTTATACCTAAAGATGTTGATACAAAAGTACGAAAATATTCACAACTTCTCCATTAACACTCGAAGCATGGCTAAGATAAAGGAGTTACAAAAATTCGGCTGCTTTGCCCACACGACAAAACAAATCTCAGATCACTCGAAATTTGAGCTGAAAGATTATCACAAGGCATCAGACGTAGTGAACACCCTTGCCCTGGATCACCTCTCCAATGCGATAAGCAGGGCTTGATTCCTCGATAATCCTGTCAGCTGCCTCCTTGCTTACTACAAGGACCATCCCGACGCCCATGTTGAACGTCCGCATCATCTCGGCATCTTCAATTTTTCCAACCTATAAACGTGTACCAAATAATCCAGTAACTGAGTACAGGGGCAATGAATATATTGACTGAGAATGTTCAAGCCAAGTTTGTTTGTTACTCCCTCCGTCCAGAAATACTTGTCATCAAAATGAATAAAAGGGGATGTATCTAGATGTATTTTAGTTCTAGATACATCCCTTTTTGTCCATTTTGATGACTAGTATTTTCGGACGGAGGGAGTATATATTTACCTGTTGAAGCCACTTGAACACAGGTGGCACTTCCCAAGATCCAGTGAAGATTTTCGCCCCCAGTCCAGAAGGAAATACTCTCGGGATGTTATCAGTGAAGCCACCACCGGTGATATGGGCTAGTCCTTTCACACCACCCTTGCTGATGATCTCAAGCACCTTTTGAATCCAACATGATAGATAACTTTGGGTATAAAAATAAAACCATGGGAAATACGGGTCATTCATCGATAAAGACTAACCTGCTTAACATAGATGATAGTTGGTGTCATGAGAGTTTCACCGAAGGTAGTTGTTTTGCCATCGTTTCCTGGGAACTGATCAGTCAAGGAGAGTCCACTTTTGTCCAATACTCTAGAAATAAGAGTCTTTTTAGCTATTATTAACCATAAAAATTCGTGAAAAATAATAATAATAAAAGGGATATAATTTGAACTATGAATGATCTATCTGAATTTGAGAAAAAATGAACTAGATAAGTATGATATACCTTCTAACGAGAGAGAACCCGTTTGAATGAACTCCATTTGAAGGAAGACCAATGAGGATATCTCCCTCCACGATATTTTTACCGTCGATGAGCTTATCCTTGTCCACAACACCCATGGCAAAACCACCTAGATCATATTCACCTTCCGCATAGAAACCAGGCATCTCTGCTGTCTGTCACTACCAATTAATTAATTGGGAATGTCTTCTTATATTATTTATTATACAAAAAAAGCATAGTCCATATGGAATGTTTATGGAGAGTAAATACAATTTTACAATGAAATGAACAATGGCAAGAAGTATCACGGTATTATCAGTTAAAATTTTGTCCATGCACCAAAGATAAAAAGTACTCGATACATATCGTTGCAATTATACTGATGTTCATATATGAGAGATAATTCAAATGACTCGACGAGATCATTATGGAGAATAGCTTATCTCAGGAGGTCTCACCTCTCCTCCTATCAGATTACAGCCTGATTGTTCGCATCCATCCAGAATTCCCTTAATAACCTATATACAGTTCATTCATTTATAAAAAGACACCACTTCATGAGCGGAAGACAAGATTACAAATACGCAACAAATGTTGCGTTAAGTGAACAACAACACCGACATTACCTTCTCTGCAAGATCGACATCAAGCTTGCCCGTAGCATAGTAATCTGAGAAGACCAATGGTTTTGCGCCTGATGTTAGGATGTCATTAACACTCATAGCTACCTGCAACAATGCACAAAAAATATAGGGATTGATTCACTTGGCGTGATAGATGTGACAAAGAGCACATTTATATATAGCAGTTGATCACATACCAGGTCAATCCCAATTGTATCATGAATACCAGTTTCAAATGCAAGCTTCAGCTTTGTCCCAACACCATCAACACTAAATACAAGGTATTCATCCTCTGTTCAATCCAACCACAGGAAACAGAAATATTATGAATATGGCATTACATTCATGTGCCCAATGTGAGTAAACAAAAAATACAAGGTCCGACCAAGCAAGTGGTTCATGAACTTCTAAAAAAAAGGGCCAATGGAGCATCATAGCACAACTACAATCAACACATCAATGCTCTCTTTGCACGCCAACCACATATCTATAAAGTTATATTTGGTATATTTGATAGTTAGAGATAACATAGAATTAGATAGGAATTGTTTGCATATTATATTTTGTGGGATTTTTATCCTCTAAGTCTTAAGGACCTCTACATATACTCGTCCGAAAGGTTCAATATACGAAACAAATTGTATTGTCTCAATTCTCATCCTCTATCATGATAGCTCAGTATTCTAAACCTAGATCAACCACAACTAACGCATAGCGCCGCTCCGGGGAGATCGATCTCCATGCTACTCCCTGAAAGTCCTTTTCCTATTCAGTGGTTCTGTCCGTGGGTCGTTTGACTGGTGTCTTTTTCTTGGTTCATCGAACATAAAACGGTTTGTGTCGCCCATGGCCCACTGGCCTCATACGCCTGTACTTGCACACTAGTCGACTCCTCATCACAAACTATGTGTAGTAGTTGGCTTCTTTTGTTCGCGCCTTGTGCATCGCTGGTCCATCGTCGCCACCACTGATCGTGACGGCTCTGACAACACCATCGTGACTCCCATGTGAGCGGCATCATCCGCAATAGCAGCCATCAACTCAACATGGTCTACACCGTGTGCACCTCAATCTAATCAACCGAACAATCAACCAAACGTGTGTGAGCACGCGCGCATCAACACTAATCGAGCATTGGGCTGCTGATGTGTTTCACCTGGGCTGCAACTTTGACGGCCTTGGCCCTCGGTACCAGTTGTCAAAGTGTATTTCTAGGCGCGTACGTCGCCAGAGTTATCTCCTTCCATTGCACCGACTCGTGATCTGCACCTAGGTCGCTCCCTCGGGTCATAATGTCGTTAAATGCGGTCATCTTTGTTTTCCCCGCGCGCGAAGACATCCTTCTATACCATTGAGGCGCCTCCCTAAGTATGGTGTCCACACCATCTGCGAATGATCTTCATCACGCTGTCGGAGTGTCAGGTTCTTCCTCACCCAATTCGTGTTCAGCCGGCATGCTTCTACATGCAATTTGCATTGCCACTTTAGGATGTCGTTGGTTCCGCGCTGACTAAACGTTCTTCTGTGTGCACTACAACTTCATCACTGGTACCATCGCCTCATCCCTGACTAGTGAATATACCTTTTTTTGTCTGGCCATCATGGCTTGCACCGGCACTCCTTTCGCCGCTCCACACACACCACACATGTCCCGGGCCTCCTCTACTAATCTCTCCAACATGACACAAAGTTTGTGATGGTACTCTTCTATGCACGCTCGGTGGCTGCAACACCAATGCGAAACTTCCTCCCGGCCATGTCCTAGGACTTGGAAAACCATGTGTGGCTCATTGTTTACGACGACTTCGACAACATCGGCTTCGGCATCGACATATATACCCTACCGAGTCTCTGCATGCATGCACCAGCCCGCAGTCACATGATGACTCGGCAGTCTCCACGCTGTTCGCAGATCACAACACGTACGTTCCGGCTGCAGTCAGGCAAAAACTAATTAATCCCCTGCTAACCAACATACTGCAAACTACTACCGACCAATTGGAGTAGTAATTAACATCAAGTCGCAGGCAGCAGCTAAACTACTATTGTACAGATCGAGTGCATGTGACTAACACCCGACTTGACAGTGTACATCATGCAACGAGTACACCTACGTAACATGTTAAACAGATGATGCGAACAACCACCACTCTGAAACGAAGAACGAACCTAACAACAATATTAGTTCTGACAGGAACGCTCTTTATTTTTGAACAAAAGGCAGCATAAGAGATGAAGTGAATAATACTGTGAGGGAGAATGCCGCCGAAGCCGCCTATCCAGGGGGCCATCTTGCGGATGCGGCGCACGAGCTCGGTGCCAGCGTCGATGTCCACGCCGGCGCCCTTGTAAGTCATGCCATCCTCCTCGGTGGAGCTGGAGCAGGCCACGCCGACGCGCCGCTTTACCGGTGGGAAGCCGACGCGCTGCGGCCGGGGAGGGCCCCGGCGGTGAGCTGCCGCCGCGGAAGCCGCCGGCGCGCCAAGGAGGTGGAGGACACGCTCAGCTGTCATGATGGGACGATTTAGGTTAGGGTTTGGCTACGCGCAACCGGGATTATAGGTCCGAGAGAATATAAATTTGACGACTTGCTTATACTACGGCTTCGTTCGAAGGGCTCCAACTATAATTAATTTTTTTATTAGGGGGGGGGGGGACTATGTTTGCGTTTATTTTATTTTTATATTATCAAAACTTTATTCCTTAAACAAAATAAAGTCGGGGCATTAGAGCATCTACAGTCGGACTTGACAAATCCGGCCCCTCAAACGCCCGTGGACGCGCCCGGCAGCAGCGTCCACGGGGACTGACCAGGCACATCTCGAATGTTACACCGCACATCCACATACCGCAAATTTCAATTCTCAAATCCATGCAAGTCGATCATACGAAACAAATTGTCCGAATTCCAAAGTTCGAAACAAAGCAAATCAAATCATAGTTCAACGATTCTGACATGCCAAAATGAAATCGATGTCCAAGCGTGACGAATGGCCCTGGCCGAGCGTATGCTCCGAGCGGAATGCGTCGTGCTCTAGCTGGAATGCGTCCTGCTCGTCCTGCACTTCCTGCATTCAAGCTGCATGCTCCGCCTGCATCCGGGCTGCCTGCTCCGCCTGCATCCGGACTGCCTCCCCTGCCTGCATCCGGTCCGCAGCCGCCCTCGCCGCCTTGTACTCCCTACGATCGTTGATCTCCTTCTTCTTGTCTGCAAGCCACTTCTTCGCATGCTCATCCAAGAGGATTTCGTCCCCTAACATGATCCTCGCATTTTTCGCGTCCCGTGCGAGTTGCAATCTCTCCTTCTCAAGCTCCATGTCACCAAATGTCTTGGCCTTCTTGATTTCCCATTTGATCACTGCTTGTTGCTTCTCCAACTCGATCTTCTTCTCCGCCCCCTTCCGATCCCATGCCATCCTTTCCTTTTGCGCATCCAACATGAGCTTGTACCTCTCCTCCTTCTTGTTCCCCCTCATCGGAAAAATGTCCGTCCATGTGGATGACATTTTGGTAGCTGCGACATCACGGTCGTACGGCGTAATCCGGGTCAGCGCTCGAAGAGAAGGCGTCGGGGATCCGGGCGCGGCGGAAGAGAAAACTGCTTCACCATGTCCGAACCTCCCTATGACGTCGTTGCCGCCTCCCTCTCTTGCTGCTGGCATCATTGCAACTTCCGGGACGTTCTCCGCCTTGCAAGTCGGAGCCGACGAATTGGCCCCGCTAATGGAGAGGTGGACTGCGTTCCGTCGCAGCGGTGTGGGTCGAGCTAGACGACATCTCCGGCGGTGGATCGGGACCGGTGTGAGGATTGGGATGAAGGGTGGAGGACGGCGAGGGTCCGGTCATGGGAAAGGTTGGTGGGCGGCGGGAGGAGGAGGAAGGGTTTGGTGGATTTGGTGCAATTTGGGATGGGGTTGGCTTGTTGGATCCGACATGGCGGGCGTGCCGGTCAACCTGGGTGTTTGAGGCCTGTTTAAGGAGCCCGCATGGGTTAAAAAATCGTGACCGGACACTGATCGGGCGGCCCGCCCGGGCGTAGGAGGCGGGTTTCAGGCGGCCGGCTGTAGATGCTCTCAGAGTCCCAGGACTTAGGCCAACTCCAACGCACACCCCCATCTGGTTCGGTTTTGTCCGTATGGAGCAAAACCTGTCCCAACGGGGCATGCCCAAACGGACAAGCATGTCCACGGGCATCAGCTTTTGTCCGACCCAACCCCAAAGCTAGACCAAACTTGCGCCACAAATGCTCCCGAGCGGACAGAAACAGACGCTCTCCGCCCCTCCTCTAGTCCGCTTGTTTCTATCTCCGGTCCACCTGCCAGCGACCCAGACCGTTGCACTCCGCTGTGCTCTACTCCGCTGCACACCGCCGACGCGCCCGCCGCACGAGCCCACTGTCAGGGTTACGATCCTGACAATGAGTACTAGGGGTATGAATAAGGGGCAGAACCTAGCAATAGCGTACATGTAACACTCGGTGTTTAACGAGTTCAGGAACCTCTCGGCGGAGATAACAACCCTACATCTCGTGCCCTGATGCTTGTTTTGATTTGATTGGTATGGTTACAGATGTTGCTCGTGCTCGGCTATGGAGGGGGTGCGGCTTATATAGAGTGTGTCGCAGCCCCATGTCTCCCATGTCACTGGTGCATTAAATGACACTGAATGCATCAGTTACAGGTGAAGGAAATATGCCCTAGAGGCAATAATAAAGTTATTATTTATTTCCTCATATCATGATAAATGTTTATTATTCATGCTATAATTGTATTAACCGGAAACATGATACATGTGTGAATACATAGACAAACTTAATGTCACTAGTATGCCTCTACTTGACTAGCTCATTAATCAAAGATGGTTATGTTTCCTAACCATAGACATGTGTTGTCATTTGATTAACGGGATCACATCATTAGGAGAATGATATGATTGACTTGACCCATTCCGTTAGCTTAGCACTTGATCGTTTAGTATGTTGCTATTGCTTTCTTCATGACTTATACAAGTTCCTATAACTATGAGATTATGCAACTCCCGTTTTCCGGAGGAACACTTTGTGTGCTACCAAACGTCACAACGTAACTGGGTGATTATAAAGGAGCTCTACAGGTGTCTCCAAAGGTACATGTTGAGTTGGCGTATTTCGAGATTAGGTTTTGTCACTCCGATTGTCGGAGAGGTATCTCTGGGCCCTCTCGGTAATGCACATCACTATAAGCCTTGCAAGCAATGTAGCTAATGAGTTAGTTACGGAATGATGCATTACGTAACGAGTAAAGAGACTTACCGGTAACGAGATTGAACTAGGTGTTGGATACCGATGATCGAATCTCGGGCAAGTAACATACCGATGACAAAGGGAACAATGTATATTGTTATGCGGTTTGACCGATAAAGATCTTTGTAGAATATGTAGGAGCCAATATGAGCATCCAGGTTCCGCTATTAGTTATTGACCGGAAACAGTTCTAGGTCATGTCTACATAGTTCTCGAACCCGTAGGGTCCGCACGCTTAAGGTTTCGATGACAATTATATTATGAGTTTATGAGTTTTGATGTACCGAAGTTTGTTCGGAGTCCTGGATGAGATTACGGACACGACGAGGAGTCTCGAAATGGTCGAGACATGAAGATTGATATATTGGAAGCCTATATTTGGATATCGGAAGTGTTCCAGGTGAAATCGGGATTTTATCGGAGTACCGGGAGGTTACCAGAACCCCCCGGGGGTTTAATGGGCCTACATGGGCCCTAGTGGAGAGGAGGAGAGGAGGCAAGGGCTGGGCCACGCGCCCCTCCCCCCTAGTCCGAATAGGACAAGGAGAGGGGGGCGGCGCCCCCCCTTTCCTTCCTCTCTCCCTCCTCCTTCCCCCCTTCTCCTATTCCAACTAGGAAAGAAGGGAGTCCTACTCCCGATGGGAGTAGGACTCCCCTTGGCGCGCCCCTCCTTGGCCGGCCGCCCCTCCCCCTTGGCTCCTTTATATATGGGGGCAGGGGGGCACCTCTAGACACAACAATTGATCTGTTGATCTCTTAGCCGTGTGCGGTGCCCCCCTCCACCATAGTCCTCGATAATATTGTAGCGGTGCTTAGGCAAAGCCCTGCGACGGTAGAACATTAAGATCGTCACCACGCCGTCGTGCTGACGGAACTCTTCCCCAACATTCTGCTGGATCGAAGTCCGGGGATCGTCATCGAGCTGAACGTGTGCTAGAACTCGGAGGTGCCGTAGTTTCGGTGCTTGATCGGTCGGGCCATGAAGACGTACGACTACATCAACCGCGTTGTTCTAATGCTTCCGCTTTCAGCCTATGAGGGTACGTGGACAACACTCTCCCCTCTCGTTGCTATGCATCACCATGATCTTGCGCGTGCGTAGGAATTTTTTTGAAATTACTGTTCCCCAACAGTGGCATCCGAGCCAGGTTTTATGCATAGATGTTATATGCACGAGTAGAACACAAGTGAGTTGTGGGCGATACAAGTCATACTGCTTACCAGCATGTCATACTTTGGTTCGGCGGTATTGTTGGATGAAGCGGCCCGGACCGACATTACGCGTACGCTTATGCGAGACTGGTTCTACCAATGTGCTTTGCACACAGGTGGCTGGCGGGTGTCTGTTTCTCCAACTTTAGTTGAATCGAGTGTGGCTACGCCCGGTCCTTGCGAAGGTTAAAACAACACTAACTTGACGAACTATCGTTGTGGTTTTGATGCGTAGGTAAGAACGGTTCTTGCTCAGCCCGTAGCAGCCACGTAAAATTTGCAACAACAAAGTAGAGGACGTCTAACTTGTTTTTGCAGGGCATGTTGTGATGTGATATGGTCAAGACGTGATGCTATATTTTATTGTATGAGATGATCATGTTTTGTAACCGAAGTTATCGGCAACTGGAAGGAGCCATATGGTTGTCGCTTTATTGTATGAAATGCAAACGCCCTGTAATTGCTTTACTTTATCACTAAGCGGTAGCGATAGTCGTAGAAGCAATAGATGGCGTAACAACAACGATGCTACGATGGAGATCAAGGTGTCGCGCCGGTGACGATGGTGATCACGACGGTGCTTCGTAGATGGAGATCACAAGCACAAGATGATGATGGCCATATCATATCACTTATATTGATTGCATGTGACGTTTATCCTTTATGGATCTTATCTTGCTTTGATTGACCATAGCATTTTAAGATGATCTCTCACTAAATTATCAAGAAGTGTTCTCCCTGAGTATGCACCATTGCGAAAGTTCTTCATGCTGAGACACCACGTGATGATCGGGTGTGATAGGCTCTACGTTCAAATACAACAGGTGCAAAACAGTTGCACAGTCGGTATACTCAGGTTAAACTTGACGAGCCTAGCATATACAGATATGGCCTCAGAACACGGAGACCGAAAGGTCGAACGTGAATCATATAGTAGATATGATCAACATAGTGATGTTCACCATTGAAACTACTCCATCTCACGTGATGATCTGACATGGTTTAATTGATTTGAATCACGTGATCACTTAGATGACTAGAGAGATGTCTGTCTAAGTGTGAGTTCTTAAGTAATATGATTAATTGAACTTAAATTTATCATGAACTTAGTACCTGATAGTATTTTTCTTGTCTATGTTTGTTGTAGATAGATGGCTCGTGTTGTTGTTCCGTTGAATTTTAATGCGTTCCTTGAGAAAGCTAAGTTGAAAGATGATGGTAGCAATTACACGGAATGGGTCCGTAACTTGAGGATTATCCTCATTGCTGCATAGAAGAATTACTCCTGGAAGCACCGCTGGGTGCCAGGCCTGCTGCAGATGCAACTAACAACGTTAAGAACGTCTAGCAGAGCAAAGCTGATGACTACTCGATAGTTCAGTGTGCCATGCTTTACGGCTTGGAACCGGGTCTTCAACGACGTTTTGAACGTCATGGAGCATATGAGATGTTCCAGGAGTTGAAGTTAATATTTCAAGCAAATGCCCGGATTGAGAGATATGAAGTCTCCAATAAGTTCTATAGCTGTAAGATGGAGGAGAATAGTTCTGTCAGTGAACATATACTCAAAATGTCTGGGTATAATAATCACTTGATTCAACTGGGAGTTAATCTTCCTGATGATAGTGTCATTGACAGAATTCTTCAATCACTGCCACCAAGCTACAAGAGCTTCGTGATGAACTATAATATGCAAGGGATGGACAAGACTATTCCCGAGCTCTTCGCAATGCTAAAAGCTGCGGAGGTAGAAATCAAGAAGGAGCATCAAATGTTGATGGTCAATAAGACCACCAGTTTCAAGAAAAAAGGGCCAAGGGAAGAAGAAGGGGAACTTCAAGAAGAACAACAAACAAGTTGCTGCTCAAGAGAAGAAACCCAAGTCTGGACCTAAGCCTGAGACTGAGTGCTTCTACTGCAAGCAAACTAGACACTGGAAGCAGAACTGCCCCAAGTATTTGGCGGATAAGAAGGATGGCAAAGTGAACAAAGGTATATGTGATATACATGTTATTGATGTGTACCTTACTAATGCTCGCAGTAGCACCTGGGTATTTGATACTGGTTCTGTTGCTAATATTTGCAACTCAAAACAGGGACTACATATTAAGCGAAGATTGGCTAAGGACGAGGTGACGATGCGCGTGGGAAATGGTTCCAAAGTCGATGTGATCGCGGTCGGCATGCTACCTCTACATCTACCATCGGGATTAGTTTTAGACCTGAATAATTGTTATTTGGTGCCAGCGTTGAGCATGAACATTATATCTGGATCTTGTTTGATGCGAGATGGTTATTCATTTAAATCATAGAATAATGGTTGTTCTATTTATATGAGTAATATCTTTTATGGTCATGCACCCTTGAAGAGTGGTCTATTTTTATTAAATCTTGATAGTAGTGATACACATATTCATAATGTTGAAGCCAAAAGATGCAGAGTTGATAATGATAGTGCAACTTATTTTTGGCACTACCGTTTGGGTCATATTGGTGTAAAGCGCATGAAGAAACTCCATACTGATGGACTTTTGGAATCACTTGATTATGAATCACTTGGTACTTGCGAACCGTGCCTCATGGGCAAGATGACTAAAATGCCGTTCTCCGGAACTATGGAGCGAGCAACTGATTTGTTGGAAATCATACATACTGATGTATGTGGTCCAATGAATATTGAGGCTCGCGGCGGGTATCATTATTTTCTCACCTTCACAGATGATTTGAGAAGATATGGGTATATCTACTTGATGAAACACAAGTCTGAAACATTTGAAAAGTTCAAAGAATTTCAGAGTGAAGTGGAAAATCATCGTAACAAGAAAATAAAATTTCTACGATCTGATCGTGGAGGAGAATATTTGAGTTACGAGTTTGGTTTACATTTGAAGCAATGCGGAATAGTTTCGCAACTCACGCCACCCGGAACACCACAACGAAATGGTGTGCCCGAACGTCGTAATCATACTTTACTAGATATGGTGTGATCTATGATGTCTCTTACTGATTTACCGCTATCATTTTGGGGTTATGCTTTAGAGACGGCCGCATTCACGTTAAATAGGGCACCATCAAAATCCGTTGAGACGACGCCTTATGAACTGTGGTTTGGCAAGAAACCAAAGTTGTCGTTTCTTAAAGTTTGGGGCTGCGATGCTTATGTGAAGAAACTTCAACCAGATAAGCTCGAACCCAAATCGGAGAAATGTGTCTTCATAGGATACCCAAAAGAGACTATTGGGTACACCTTCTATCACAGATCTGAGGGCAAGATTTTTTTTGCTAAATTTGGATCCTTTCTAGAGAAGGAGTTTCTCTCGAAAGAAGTGAGTGGGAGAAAAGTAGAACTTGATGAGGTAATTGTACCTGCTCCCTTATTGGAAAGTAGTTCATCACAAGAACCGGTTCCTGTGACAACTACACCAATCAGTGAGGAAGCTAATGATATTGATCATGAAACTTCAGATCAAGTTACTATCGAACCTTGTAGGTCTACCAGAGTAAGATCCGCACCAGAGTGGTACGGTAATCCTATTCTGGAAGTCATGTTACTTGACCATGGCGAACCTACGAACTATGAGGAAGCGATGATGAGCCTAGATTCCGCAAAATGGCTTGAGGCCATGAAATCTGAGATGGGATCCATGTATGAGAACAAAGTATGGACTTTGGTTGACTTGCCCGATGATCGGCAAGCCATCGAGAATAAATGGATCGTCAATAAGAAGGCTGACGCTGATGGTAATGTAACTGTCTACAAAGCTCGACTTGTTGCGAAAGGTTTTCGACAAGTTCAAGGGGTTGACTACGATGAGACTTTCTCACCCGTAGCGATGCTTAAGTCTGTCCGAATCATGTTAGGAATTTCCGCATTTTATTATTATAAAATTTGGCAAATGGATGTCAAAACTGCATTCCTGAATGGATTTCTGGAAGAAGAGTTGTATATGATGCAGCCGGAAGGTTTTGTCGATCCAAAAGATGCTAACAAAGTGTGCAAGCTCTAGCGATCCATTTATGTACTGGTGCAAGCATCTCAGAGTTGGAATAAACGCTTTGATAGTATGATCAAAGCATATGGTTTTATATAGACTTTTGGAGAAGCCTGTATTTACAAGAAAGTGAGTGGGAGCTCTGTAGCATTTCTGATATTATATGTAGATGACATATTGTTAATTGGAAATGATATAGAATTTCTGGATAGCATAAAGGGATACTTGAATAAAAGGTTTTCAATGAAAGACCTCGGTGAAGCTGCTTACATATTGGGCATCAAGATCTATAGAGATAGATCAAGATGCTTAATTGGACTTTCACAAAGAACATACCTTGATAAAGTTTTGAAGAAGTTCAAAATGAATCAGGCAAAGAAAGGGTTCTTGCCTGTATTACAAGGTGTGAAGTTGAGTCAGACTCAATGCCCGACCACAGCAGAAGCTAGAGAGAAAATGAAAGATGTTCCCTATGCTTCAGCCATAGGCTCTATCATGTATACAATGCTGTGTACCAGACCTGATGTATGCTTAGCAATAAGTTTGGCAGGGAGGTACCAAAGTAATCCAGGAGTGGATCACTGTACAGCGGTCAAGAATATCCTAAAATACCTGAAAAGGACTAAGGATATGTTTCTCGTTTATGGAGGTAACAAAGAGCTAGTCGTAAATGGTTACGTCAATGCAAGCTTTGACACTGATTCGGATGATTCTAAATTGCAAACCGGATACGTGTTTATATTGAACGATGGAGCTGTCAGTTGGTGCAGTTCTAAACAAAGCCGTGGCGGGATCTACATGCGAAGCGGAGTACATAGTTGCTTCGGAAGCAGCAAATGAAGGAGTCTGGATGAAAGAGTTCATTTCCGATCTAGGTGTCATACCTAGTGCATCGGGACCAATGAAGATCTTCTGTGACAATAGTGGTGCAATTGCCTTGGCAAAGGAATCAAGATTTCACAAGAGGACCAAGCACATCAAGAGACGCTTCAATTCCATCCGGGACCAAGTCCAGGTGGGAGACATAGAGATTTGCAAGATACATACAGATCTGAATGTTGCAGACCCGTTGACTAAGCCTCTTCCACGAGCAAAACATGATCAACACCAAGACTCCATGGGTGTTAGAATCATTACTGTGTAATCTAGATTATTGACTCTAGTGCAAGTGGGAGACTGAAGGAAATATGCCCTAGAGGCAATAATAAAGTTATTATTTATTTCCTCATATCATGATAAATGTTTATTATTCATGCTATAATTGTATTAACCGGAAACATGATACATGTGTGAATACATACACAAACTTAAAGTCACTAGTATGCCTCTACTTGACTAGCTCATTAATCAAAGATGGTTATGTTTCCTAACCATAGACATGTGTTGTCATTTGATTAACGGGATCACATCATTAGGAGAATGATGTAATTGACTTGACCCATTCCGTTAGCTTAGCACTTGATAGTTTAGTATGTTGCTATTGCTTTCTTCATGACTTATACAAGTTCCTATAACTATGAGATTATGCAACTCCCGTTTTCCAGAGGAACACTTTGTGTGCTACCAAACGTCACAACATAACTGGGTGATTATAAAGGAGCTCTACAGGTGTCTCCAAAGGTACATGTTGAGTTGGCGTATTTCGAGATTAGGTTTTGTCACTCCGATTGTCGAAGAGGTATCTCTAGGCCCTCTCGGTAATGCACGTCACTATAAGCCTTGCAAGCAGCATTACGTAACGAGTAAAGAGACTTACCGATAACGAGATTGAACTAGGTATTGGATACCGATGATCGAATCTCGGGCAAGTAACATACCGATGACAAAGGGAACAACGTATATTGTTATGCTGTTTGACCGATAAAGATCTTCATAGAATATGTAGGAGCCAATATGAGCATCCAGGTTCCACTCTTGGTTATTGACCGGAAACAGTTCTAGGTCATGTCTACATAGTTCTCGAACCCGTAGGGTCCGCACGCTTAAGGTTTCGATGACAGTTATATTATGAGTTTATTAGTTTTGATGTACCGAAGTTTGTTCGGAGTCCCGGATGAGATTACAGACATGACGAGGAGTCTTGAAATGGTCGAGACATGAAGATTGATATATTGGAAGCCTATATTTGGATATCAGAAGTGTTCTGGGTCAAATCGGGATTTTACCGGAGTACCGGGAGGTTACCGGAACCCCCCGGGGGTTTAATGGGCCTACATGGGCCCTAGTGGAGAGGAGGAGAGGAGGCAAGGGCTGGGCCGCGTGCCCCTCCCCCCTAGTCCGAATAGGACAAGGAGAGGGGGGCGGGCGCCCCCTTTCCTTCCTCTCTCCCTCCTCCTTCCCCCCTTCTCCTATTCCAACTAGGAAAGAAGGGAGTCCTACTCCCGGTGGGAGTAGGACTCCCCTTGGCGCGCCCCTCCTTGGCCGGCCACCCCCTCCCCCTTGGCTCCTTTATATACGGGGGCAGGGGGGCACCTCTAGACACAACAATTGATCTCTTGATCTCTTAGCCATGTGCGGTGCCCCCCCTCCACCATAGTCCTCGATAATATTGTTGCGGTGCTTAGGCGAAGCCCTGCGACGGTAGAACATCAAGATCGTCACCACGCTGTCGTGCTGATGGAACTCTTGCCCGACATTCTGCTGGATCGGAGTCCAGGGATCGTCATCGAGCTGAACGTGTGCTAGAACTCGAAGGTGCCGTAGTTTCGATGCTTGATCGGTCGGGCCGTGAAGACGTACGACTACATCAACCGCGTTGTTCTAACGCTTCTGCTTTCGGTCTACGAGGGTACATGGACAATATTCTTCCCTCTTGTTGCTATGCATCACCATGATCTTGCATGTGTGTAGGATTTTTTTTTGAAATTACTACGTTCCCCAACAACAGGTGTGATGAGTCTCTACTACGGCAGTTATAGGTAACAGGAGCCTTGACTCTATTGAATAGATGACTTAAGATTCCTCGATCATTGCAGCTCCCACGCCACCCTCTTGCCTCCTTGGTCCTAGTGGTGGTTCATCAGCCAAGTAGCAGGTGGTTGTCCGAGTGTCATTAAGCTGTCAGAGTCGATTTCCTGATGTACGCATCCGAATACTGGTATGGTCCATGACGTAGCCACGATGGTGATGGGTCCCATGTGGGTGCCAAATGATGTGTCCTTGACCCTACATGTAATAGGTGACCTCATCATTAGCCCCCGAATCAGTTGAAGTTCCGCAAGAAAAACGAGCCGATCCTTCAGTTAAGTCCGAGTGTTGAGGGAGCACTCGGAATATGTTTCCGAATCGTGGCTCCTGTACCTCGGGCGAAAACACAACTGATTTTGGACTACATGTTTACCCAGATGACCAGATGTTGTTGATTACCGAGAAAAACTCAGTGCCATTCGTTTGTCTCTTGGAGGAGATCGACTTGGGGCCCAAGTGAGGGCATGCCATTACAACCCGAGTGGTGACTGATAACCCACAAGTGTAGGGGATCGCAACAGCTTTCGAGGGTAAAGTGGAGCCAAAGAATATTCTTGAGTATTAGCAGTTGAGTTGTCAATTCAACCACACCTGGATAACTTAGTATCTGCAGCAAAGTATTTAGTAGCAAAGTAGTATGATAATAAAGGTAACGGTAGCAAAAGTAATATTTTTGGGTTTTGTAGTAGTTGTAATAGTAGCAACGGAAAAGTAAATAAGCGAAGAACAATATGTGAAAAGCTCGTAGGCAATGGATCAGTGATGAATAATTATGCTGGATGTGATTCCTCATGTAATAGCTATAACATAGAGTGACACAGAACTAGCTCCAATTCATCAATGTAATATAGGCATGTATTCCGTAAATAGTCATACGTGCTTATGGAAAAGAACTTGCATGACATCTTTTGTCCTACCCTCCCGCGGCAGCGGGGTCCTAGTGGAAACTAAGGGATATTAAGGCCTCCTTTTAATAGAGAACCAGAACAAAGCATTAGCACATAGTGAATACATGAACTCCTCAAACTATTGTCACTTCGGGGTTGTCGGATCATAACACATAATAGGTGACTATAGACTTGCAAGATAGGATCAAGAACACACATATATTCATGAAAACATAATAGGTTCAGATCTGAAATCATGGCACTCGGGCCCTAGTGACAAGCATTAAGCATAGCAAAGTCATAGCAACATCAATCTCAGAACATAGTGGATACTAGGGATCAAACCCTAACAAAACTAACTTGATTACATGGTAAATCTCATCCAACCCATCACCGTCCAGCAAGCCTACGATGGAATTAATCACGCACGGCGCTGAGCATCATGAAATTGGTGATGGAGGATGGTTGATGATGACGACATCGACGAATCCCCCTCTCCGGAGCCCAGAACGGACTCCAGATCAGCCCTCCCAAGAGAGATTAGGGCTTGGCGGCAGCCCCGTGTCGTAAAACGCGATGAAACTTTCTCTCTGATTTTTCCTCCCCGAACGTGAATATATGGAGTTGGAGTTGAGGTCGGTGGAGGTCCAGGGGGCCCACGAGACAGGGGGCGCACCCAGGGGGAGGGGGCGCACCCCCACCCTCATGGACAGGGTGTGGGCCCCCTGGTCTTGATTCTTTCGCCAGTATTTTTTATATTTTCCAAAAAGTGCCTCCGTGGATTTTCAGGACATTCCGAGAACTTTTCTTTTCTACACATAAAACAACATCAAGGCAGTTCTGCTGAAAACAACGTCAGTCCGGGTTAGTCTCATTCAAATCATGCAAGTTAGAGTCCAAAACAAGGGCAAAAGTATTTGGAAAAGTAGATACGTTGGAGACATATCAACTCCCCCAAGCTTAAACCTTTGCTTGTCCTCAAGCAATTCAGTTGATAAACTGAAAGTGATAAAGAAAAACTTTTACAAACTATGTTTGCTCTTCTTGTTGTAAACATGCAAAGCCATCATTCAGGTTTCAGCAAATATTATGAACTAACCATACTCACTATAACACGTAGGTCTCACAATTACTCATATCAATAGCACAATCAGCTAGCGAGCCATAATAATAAAACTCGGATGACAACACTTTCTTAAAACAATCATAACATGATATAACAAAATGGGATCTCGCTAGCCCTTTCTGAGACCGCAAAACATAAATGCAGAGCACCTTTAAAGATCAAGGACTGACTAAACATTGTAATTCATGGTAAAAGAGATCCAGTCAAGTCATATCCAATATAAACCAATAGTAATGAATGCAAATGACAGTGTGCTCTCCAGCGGGTGCTTTTTAATAAGAAGGGTGATGGTTGCTACGTCTTGAGCTTGCGTTGGTTTTCCTCGAAGAGGAGAGGGTGATGCAGCAAAGTGTAGTGTAAGTATTTCCCTCAGTTTTGAGAACCAAGGTATCAATCTAGTAGGAGGCTCCTCAAAAGTCCCACGCACCTACACAAACAAACCGAGAACTCGCAACCAACGCAATAAAGGGGTTGTCAATCCCTTCACGGCCACTTGCAAAAGTGAGATCTAATAAAGATAGTATGATAAGATAAATATATTTTTGGTATTTTTGATATAGATGCAAAAAGTAAAGATGCAAATAAAGTAGATGGAAAGCAAATATGATAAGGGATAGACCCGGGGGCCATAGGTTTCACTAGAGGCTTCTCTCGAGATAGCATAAGTATTACGGTGGGTGAACAAATTACTGTCGAGCAATTGATAGCAAAGCGCATAATTATGAGATTATCTAGGCATGATCATGTATATAGGCATCACGTCCATAACAAGTAGACCGACTCCTGCCTGCATCTACTACTATTACTCCACACATCGACCGCTATCCAGCATGCATCTAGAGTATTAAGTTCATAAGAACAGAGCAACGCATTAAGCAAGATGACATGATGTAGAGGGATAAACACATGCAATATGATATAAACCCCATCTTGTTATCCTCGATGACAACAATACAATACGTGTCTTGCAACCCTTTCTGTCACTGGGTAAGAACACAGCAAGATTGAACCCAAAGCTAAACACTTCTACCATGGCAAGAGAGATCAATCTAGTAGGCCAAACCAAACTGATAATTCGAAGAGACTTGCAAAGATAACTCAATCATACATAAAAAGAATTCAGAGAAGATTTAAATATTATTCATAGATAAACTTGATCATAAACCCACAATTCATCGGATCTCGACAAACACACCGCAAAAAGAGTTTACATCGAATAGATCTCCACAAGAGAGGGGGAGAACATTGTATTGAGATCCAAAAAGAGAGAAGAAGCCATCTAGCTAATAACTATGGACCCGTAGGTCTGTGGTAACTACTCACAACTCATCGGAGGGGCAAGGATGTTGATGTAGAGGCCCTCCGTGGTTGCTTCCCCCTCCGGCAGAGTGCCGACAAGGGCTCCAAGATGGGATCTAGCGAATACAGAAGGTTACGGCGGTGGAAATTGTGTTTCGTGGTGCTCCTGGATGTTTTCGGGGTACGTAGACATATATAGGAGGAAGAAGTACGTCGGTGGACGCCCGAGGGGCCCACAAGACAGGGGGCACGCCCTATAGGGGGGGGGGGGCGTGCCCTCGTATCTCGTGGGGCCCTTGGACCTTTCTTGACTTGCACTCCAGGCTCTCCGGATCAGATTTGTTCCAAAAATAACGCTCCCGAAGGTTTCATTCCGTTTGGACTCCGTTTGATATTCCTTTTCTTTGAAATACTGAAATAGGCAAATAAAAACAGCAATATGGGCTGGGCCTCCGGTTAGTAGGTTAGTCCCAAAAATGATATAGAAGTGTAAAATAAAGCCCATAAACACCCAAAAGGGGTAATATAATAGCATGGAACAATAAAAAATTATAGATACGTTGGTGACGTATCAAGCATCCCCAAGCTTAATTCCTGCTCGTCCTCGAGTAGGTAAATGATAAAAAAGAAATTTTTGATGTGGAATGCTACCTAGCATAATTCATAATGTAATTTCCTTTATTGTGGCATGAATGTTCTGATCCAAAAGAATACAAAATAAAAGTTCATATTGACATAAGTAATAGTAATACTTCAAGCATACTAATCAAAGTAATCATGTCTTCTCAAAATAACATGGCTAAGAAAAGTTATCCCTACAAAATCATATAGTCTGGCTGTTGCTCTATCTTCATCACACAAAGTATTTAATCATGCACAACCCGATGACAAGCCAAGCAATATTTCACTCTAATAATCTCAAACTTTTTCAACTTTCACGCAATACATGAGCGTGAGCCAGGGACATAGCACTATATGTGGAATAGAAGGGTGGTTGTGGAGAAGACAAAAAGGAGAAGATAGTCTCACATCAACTAGGCGTATCAACGGGCTATGGAGATGCCCATTAATAGATAACAATGTGAGTGAGTAGGGATTGCCATGCAACGGATGCACTAGAGCTATAAATACATGAAAGCTCAACAAAAGAAACTAAGTGGGTGTGCATCCAACTTGCTTGCTCACGAAGACCTAGGGCACTTTTGAGGAAGCACATCATTGGAATATACAAGCCAAGTTCTATAATGAAAAATTCCCACTAGTATATGAAAGTGACAACATATGAGACTCTCTAATATGAAGATCATGGTGCTATTTTGAAGCACAAGTGTGGAAAAAGAGATAGTAGCATTGTCCCTTTTCTCTTTTTCTCTCATTTTCTTTTTTTTCTTTTTTTCTTTTTCATTTTTTTTCTTTGGCCTATCCTTTTTTTCTTTTTGGTCTTTCTCTTTTTTTTCTCTTTCTCTTTTTTTGTAAAGTCCGAAGCCTCATCCTGACTTGTGGGGGAATCATAGTCTTCATCATCCTTTCCTCACTAGGACAATGCTCTAATAATGAAGATCATCACACTTTTATGGATTTACAACTCAAAGCTAGAACAAGATATGACTCTATATGAATGCCTCCAGCGGTGTACCTCAAAATGGCAACGGGGACGGGGACGGGGATCACCGGGGGACACACCATCATCCCCGCCCCGATCCCCGCTAATACCCGTCCCCGCCAGCCCTGCCAACCTTGGCGGCGGAGGGGGGGGGGGGAACAATCCCCATCCTCGCTAACAACGGGTACCCGATTCCCATGGGGATCCCCACGGAGACCAACAACAGCAAAACAACAATAAAAGAGGAGCACAATTGCACAAACCACAATATTTTTTGACAGATTCAATCATCCATTGTAGCAACAAAACAGCAGTACATTGGGATAACAAACCAAAATAATTTTGGCAGCACAACAATAATTTTGGCATAACAAAACAGCAATACAGAAGGACAAACACATTACACAACAGTAAATTAGCAGCACAAACACAATAATTTTGACCACATAAGTTTGATAGATTCAATCATCTCAACTCAAGTCTAACCACATAATTGATAAGCTGGAAGTACGATTGGCACAAATGACGACAATACTTAGTACGATTACAAGCCGAAAGTTCTAATTCTTAACACAACACAAGCATGGTAAGCAGAATAAATGAAATGAAGACTTGAAGAGGCCATCACAGTAGCTCCTCGGTCCTCCATTTTTTTCATTCTTGACTCCATGGAGCCAAGCCGCAAGCAGCAAGCCTAATAGTTATTGCAAGTGGAGAGTTCCTCATCCTGATCATGGAAATGGTACAAGATAATTTAGAAAGTTGCATGAAATCAAGACATAAGATTGAAAGTTGCAAATGAAAGTTGCGAAATCAAGACATAATATAAAAGTTGAGAATGTCAAGTTACCATTGGTTCATCATCATCGTCTAGACAAGTTTGAAACTCAGTAGAGAGTGACGAATTGTTCTCACCTAAAATTGCAAGCAATGTAACATTAGATGGCAGTAGTGTAACTGATTTAGGTATATATTCTAGTAAATTATCTAAGCAAGAAAAAAATAGTGTAGCAACAACAAAACAAAAGTAGAATAGGAGCAAAAGAGCAACATTTGAGTTGTCTTACCTAGCATGTCAGCATTAGACCAAGCCTGCATACACATTATAGCTTCAACCATCTTTGGTGCGAGCCTACTACAATGAGGGCTAAGGATTCTACCACTTGTAGAGAATGCAGATTCCGATGCTACCGTTGTGACCGGAATAGGCAAGATGTCATGAGCAATAAGCTGTAGAGTTGGATATTTTATCCCCCCAAACTTCCACCAATTGATGATATCAAAATCTGATGTTCTTGGCAAGGTTGGCTCTTCTAAATACATGTCAAGCTCTGTATGAACCAACAAAGATGAGGCAGTAGGTTGTGAAGACATGTACTGTTCAAATATGTCAAAAACTTCTTCCTGTGAAGCAAGTCCACTACAACTAACCACTAGTCCACTACAAGATCCTATTCAACAGCAAGTTCAAGATGCAACAGCAAGAACTAACAAGTAACAACTACAAGAACAGAAAGTTTCAGCTGCTTACCCTAATGGCCTCGTCCTCTTGGAGTCTTGGGTCGATGCATAAGCCGCCGGTCACCTGGGATGGGGAAGAGGAGCACTTGCCATTTCCACCCCCACCATCCTGTTCCTGTTGTCCTGCACTTGCAGCCGCCTTGCCCGGCCTTGAGGTGAAGGAGGAGTTGAGGAGGCGGGGTCGCAAGGAGGCGAGGAGCTGATGAGGTGCCGGACTGTCGGCCGGTGCCTTGATGCGAAGGAGGACGAGGCGACGTCGCGAGCAGGCGAGGAGCAGGTCAATGGGGAGAGGCGGATGAGGCGCCCAGATGGGGAAGGGTGGCCAGATGAGGCGCTGCCGCGCTGGCCGGTACCGACCGTGGCCTGCCGCCGGTGGTGGCGGTCTGGTGGATCTGGTGATGGGGAGAGGAGGCGGCCAGATCGGGGTAATGGGGAGAGGCGGCTGCGGCTGCTAGTCGGGGGAATGGGGAGGAAAGGAGTGGAGAGGTGAGCTGGTTAGGGTTTCTTCTCTATATATACACTTGGATGTTTGACTGACAGGTGGGGTCCCGGGTATCCATGGAGCCTCCATGGAGCCAGTTTGCCCCCCATCCCCGCCCCGCTAGCTTCTCGGGTACCCGCCCCGTTATACCCATGGGGGGATTTTGATCCCCATACCGCTTCTTAGCGGGTAAATCCCCACGGATACCCGCCCCCACGGGGAAAATTGCCATTTTGAGGTGTACCGGGATATGCAATGAATCAAAAGCGACATGTCTGAAAATTATGAAGGTGGCCTTGCCACAAATACGATGTCAACTACATGATCATGCAAAAAGCAATATGACAAAAGTAATGCGTGTCATATGAACGGTACGGTGGAAAGTTGCATGGCAATATATCTCGGAATGGCTATGGAAATGCCATAATAGGTAGGTATGGTGGCTGTTTTGAGGAAGGAGTATGGTGGGTGTATGGTACCGGCGAAAATTGCGCGGTACAAGAGAGGCTAGCAATGGTGGAAGGGTGAAAGCGTGCATATAATCCATGGACTCAACATTAATCAAAAGAACTCATATACTGTTGCAAAAATTTAGAAGTCATCAAAAACCAAAGTACTACGCGCATGCTCCTAGGGGGATAGATTGGTAGGAAAATACCATCGCTCGTCCCCGACCGCCACTCATAAGGAAGACAATCAATAAATAAAATTGTGCTCCAACTTCATCACAAAGTGGTTCACCATACGTGCATGCTACGGGAATCACAAGCTTCAACACAAGCATTCTTTAAATTCATAATCACCCAACTAGCATGACTTTAATATCACTACCTCCATATCTCAAAACAATTATCAAGCATCAAATTGATCATAGCATCCAATTCACTTTCTATGATAGTTTTTATTATACCCAACTTGGATGCTCCTCATTCTAGGACTAACTTTATGATAATAGCAAATACCATGCTGTTCTAAAAGACTCTCAAAATAATATAAGTGAAGCATGGGAGACTAGGAATTTCTTCAAAATTAAGACACCACCGTGCTCTAAAAGATATAAGTGAAGCACCAGAGCAAAAACTATCAAGCTCAAAAGATATAAGTGAAGCACATAGAGTATTCTAGCAAATTCTAATCAAATAGGCTTCTCCCAAAAGGTGTGTACAGCAAGGATGATTGTGGTAAACTAAAAAGCAAAGACTAATATAATACACGACACTCCAAGCAAAACACATATCATGTAGCGAATAAAAATATAGCTCCAAGTAAAGTTACCAATGAACGAAGACGAAAGAGGGGATGCCTTCCCGGGGCATCCCCAAGCTTAGGCTTTTGGCTATCCTTGAATATCTTGGGGTGCCATGGGCATCCCCAAGCTTAGGCTCTTTCCACCCTTTATTCTATAGTCCATAAAAGCTTTACCCAAAACTTGAAAACTTCACAACGCAAAACTCAACAGGAAATCTTATAAGCTCCGTTAATGAAAGAAAACAAAACCACCACATAAGGTACTGCAATGAACTCATTCTTTATTTATATTGGTGTTAAAACTACCGTATTCCAACTTATTTATGGTTTATAAACTAATTTACTAGCCATAGATGCATTGAAATAAGCAAACAACACACGAAAAACAGAATTTGTCAAAAACAGAACAGTCTGTAGCAATCTATAACTAACGCAAACTTCTGGAACTCCAAAAATCCTACCAAAACAGAAAGTCCTGGACAATTTGTCTATTGAACAGCAGCAAAAATAATCAACGCAAAAGCACATTCCTGTGATTTAACAAAATTATATTCGTGTGCACAAAGTTTCTGTTTTTCAGCAGAATCAAATCAACTATCATCGTAGGTTATCCTATAGGTTCTACTTGGCACAAACACTAATTAAAAGATAAAAACACATCTAACCAGAAGGTAGATGCAAGATTTATTACTAAACAGGAGCAAAAACAAAAAACATAAAGAAAAATTGGGTTGCCTCCCAACTAGCGCTATCGTTTAACGCCCCTAGCTAGGCATAAAACAAAGATAGATCTAAGTGGTGCTGTAATAATAAGATAGATCTTGAAAGCTCATCGCATATTGTCTATGTGTGGCAGCAAGTTTCCTTTGAGGCAAGCAAAAGTAATCAAAAGGGCTAAATTTAGTGGGACAAAGATCCCCAAGATCAACAACAGGAGGAACGGGTTCCTCCCTTGGCCCTTCATAGTGCACAACTATTTCATCACTAAAAGCATTCTTTTGGCAAAATCTATTGAGCCTATACTCAAGAGAGCATCCTAGTTCATTGTTTCTAAGGGCAAAATCATTATTAAGCTTGTTAATACAATCAACCAAGACATTGGTAGGAACCTTTTTTCTAAGGTTTTCATTAAAAGTGACATAGTCCGAAGATTGAAAACGTCTAATTTCCTCTTGATCATAGAGGATCGCCTCTATGGGCGGACAACCGGCGTCCACCCTATAGTGCGCAAAGATTTCTTTGGCTCTCTTATGATAAATCTAAACTCATGAGCCAAAAAGATAGTAGCAGCGCGCTTAACAAAAGAATGCTCAATATTAGAGAATTCTAGGAAAATTCTTTGTATGCAAGGATGCATATGCATAAATTGTCTTTCAAGTTCAACTACAAGCATAGCAATAGCATCCGCAAGACTACTAGTTCTATGAAGAATAGAACACCCCATGGAAGGTAAAGCACCGGCACAAGTAAAGAAATCTTGAATAACACCCTTGCCAATGATGTTACCACTACCGATTCGAGACTTTTTAGTATGCAAGATAGGGGGTTTATCGGCTGGAGCCTCGGGATTTTCTGTGTTATCATTATTGTCCATATCAACGATAATCTCCCCAATTTCAGACATAGCGACAAACAAAAGCAAGGCGGAAGAAAGCAAGCGAAAAGGAGAAGAGGGGATTAGGAAAGAGAGGGCGAATAAAACGGCAAGGCTGAAGTGAGGGAGAGGAAAACGAGAGGCAAATGGCAAATAATGTAAATGCGAGGGAGATGGGTTTGTGATGGGTACTTGGTATGTCTTGACTTGAGCGAAGACCTCCCCGACAACGGCGCCAGAAATCCTTCTTGCTACGTCTTGAACTTGCATTGGTTTTCCTCGAAGAGGAGAGGGTGATGCAGCAAGTGTAGCGTAAGTATTTCCCTCAGTTTTGAGAACCAAGGTATCAATCCAGTAGGAGGCTCCTCAAAAGTCCCACGCACCTACACAAACAAATTGAGAACTCGCAACCAACGCAATAAAGGGGTTGTCAATCCCTTCATGGCCACTTGCAAAAGTGAGATCTAATAAAGATAGTATGATAAGATAAATATATTTTTGGTATTTTTGGTATAGATGAAAAAAGTAAAGATGCAAATAAAGTAGATGGAAAGCAAATATGATAAGGGATAGACCCGGGGCCATAGGTTTCACTAGAGGCTTCTCTCGAGATAGCATAAGTATTAGGGTGGGTGAACAAATTACTGTCGAGCAATTGATAGAAAAGCGCATAGTTATGAGATTATCTAGGCATGATCATGTATATAGGCATCAAGTCCATAACAAGTAGACCGACTCCTGCCTGCATCTACTACTATTACTCCACACATCGACCGCTATCCAGCATGCATCTAGAGTATTAAGTTCATAAGAACAGAGCAACGCATTAAGCAAGATGACATGATGTAGATGGATAAACACATGCAATATGATATAAACCACATCTTGTTATCCTCGATGGCAACAATACAATACGTGTCTTGCAACCCTTTCTGTCACTGGGTAAGAACACAACAAGATTGAACCCAAAGCTGAACACTTCTCCCATGGCAAGAACAATCAATCTAGTAGGCCAAACCAAACTGATAATTCGAAGAGACTTGCAAAGATAACTCAATCATACATAAAAGAATTCAGAGAAGATTTAAATATTATTCATAGATAAACTTGATCATAAACCCATAATTCATCGGATCTCGACAAACACACCGCAAAAAGAGTTTACATCGAATAGATCTCCACAAGAGTGGGGGAGAACATTGTATTGAGATCTAAAAAGAGAGAAGAAGCCATCTAGCTAATAACTATGGACCCGTAGGTCTGTGGTAACTACTCACAACTCATCGGAGGGGCAAGGATGTTGATGTAGAGGACCTCCATGGTTGCTTCCCCCTCCGGCAGAGTGCCGGCAAGGGCTCCAAGATGGGATCTCGCGGATACAGAAGGTTACGGCGGTGGAAATTGTGTTTCGTGGTGCTCCTGGATGTTTTCGGGGTACGTAGACATATATAGGAGGAAGAAGTACGTCGGTGGATGCCCGAGGGGCCCACGAGACAGGGGGGTGCACCCTACAGGGGGCGCCCTCCTATCTTGTGGGGCCCTCGGAGCTTTCTTGACTTGCACTCCAGGCTCTCCTAAACAGATTTGTTCCAAAAATAACGCTCCCGAAGGATTCATTCCGTTTGGACACCGTTTGATATTCCTTTTCTTCGAAATACTAAAATAGGCAAAAAAACAAGAATATGGGTTGGGCCTCCGGTTAGTAGGTTAGTCCCAAAATGATATAGAAGTGTAAAATAAAGCCCATAAACATCCAAAAGGGGTAATATAATAGCATGGAACAATCAAAAATTATAGATACGTTGGAGACGTATCAATGACTCAACATAAAAGTAAATAGATAGGCCGTTGGCAGAGGGAAGCAGGGATTTGTAGAGGTGCCAGAGCTTGATTTTAAAATAGAGATTGAATAACATTTTGAGTGGCATACTTTTGCTGTCAACGCAACAACTATGAGATGGCTGTATCTTCCATACTACATGTATTATAGGTAGTTCCCAAATAGAATGGTAAAGGTTTATACTCCCCCAACCACCAACAAGCATAAATCCATGGCTTGCTCGAAACAACGAGTGCCTCCAACAAACAACAGCCCTGGGGGAGTTTTGTTTAATTATTTTGATTTGCTTTGATCTTTTTGGATCATGGGACTGGGCATCCCAGTTACCGGTGCTTTCTCATGAATGAGGAGAGGAGTCCACTCCTCTTGAGAATAACCCACCTAGCATGGAAGATATAGGCAGCCCTAATTGAAACATGAGCTGCTCGAGCATACAAAACAGAATTTCATTTGAAGGTTTGGCACATACAAATTTACTTGGAACAGCAGGTAAATACCGCATATAGGAAGGTATGGTGGACTCATATGGAACAACTTTGGGGTTTAAGGAGTTTGGATGCACAAGCAGTATTCCCGCTTAGTACAAGTGAAGGCTAGCAAAAGACTGGGAAGCGACCAACTGAGAGAGCGACAACAGTCGTAAACATGCATTAAAATTAATTTACACCGAGTACAAGCATGAGTAGGATATAATCTACCATGAACATAAATATCATGAAGGCTATGTTGGTTTGTTTCAACTACATGCGTGAACATGTGCCAAGTCGAGTCACTCAATTTATTCAAAGGAGGATACCATCCCATCATACCACATCATAATCGTTCTAATAGCATGTTGGCACGCAAGGTAAACCATTATAACTCATAGCTAATCAAGCATGGCACAGGCAACTATAATCTTTAAATGTCATTGCAAATATGTTTACTTCATAATAAGCTGAATCAGAAACGATGAACTCATCATATTTACAAAAATAAGAGAGGTCGAGTTCATACCAGCTTTTTTCATCTCAATAAGTCCATCATATATCGTCATTATTGCCTTTCATTTGCACGACCGAACGATGTGTATAATAATAATGGTGCACGTGCATTGGACTAAGCTGGAATCTGCAAGCATTCAACTCAAGAGAGAAGACAAGTAATATGGGCTCTGAAGTAAATAAACAATCATGCATATAAGAGCCACTAAACATTTTCAATATGGTCTTCTCGACCCCCAAAGGAAAGAAAAGAAAATAAAAATATTTACACGGGAAAGCTCCCAACAAGTAAGAAGAAGAACTAGAAATCTTTTTTGTTTTTTCTTAAGGTTTATCAAACACAAAATAAGAAAACTAGAAAAAGAAATTTAAACTACCATGGATAATACAATGAAAGAGTATGAGCACCAATGACTAGTGTGTGAACATGAATGTAAAGTCGGTGAGAAATACGTACTCCCCCAAGCTTAGGCTTTTGGCCTAAGTTGGTCTAATACCAAGGACCACTGCTACTCTTCCCGGTGTACTGGGAGGTGTAATCAGGATACCACTGGCTGGTCATCTCCGGATCCCACTGGAAAGATGATGCACGATAAAGGTCCAGTTCAGGTTCCGGCTCCGGCTCAGGTTCAGGTTCTGGAGTAAAAGCTTGGGCTCGATGAGTGTGCACTGCTTCAGGTGTAACAAGAAAATTATCTGCAGTCAAATCAAACAACAGAGGCGCAGGCAAAATAATAGTCTCATTGTGTTTCTTATTAAATCTAAGGTTATACAAGAGCATCCTTTCTTCGTTGTCAACGATAAACTTGTGGGCTACCATGCTCTTGTAATCTAAAATGTGAGGAGGCAATTTTGTCTCCTCTTTCTCATGGTGCCTAATAGGTATCTGAAAATGTCTAGCAATACGTGAAGCATAGATACCTCCAAATATGGGGACTTTTGTACAATTCAGGCTTAGCCGTTTAGCGACGACGGCACCCATACTAAAATTATTATCTCCGAGCAAGGCATGTTGAAGAATGATAATATCAGGAACACTAAAGTTTCCACTATTTCCACGACCAATCAAGCATCTACTAGTAAATATGGCAAAGTAGCGTAAAACAGGAAAATGTATGCTAGAGATTTTCGCCTCGGAACCCTTCTTTGGCTCTTCTACAACTATAGTGTTAATAAAGCCATTCACATCTTTATGATGGGGTTCCTCTAATTCTCCCTCATAGGGTATCCTACATACCGCGCAAAAATTACGTAAAGACATTTCTCTAAATTCATCATATAAATGAAATGATACTGAAGGCGGTGACTTCTTAGGATAATAATAAAAGTTTTGCATGGAAGTATTGGTGAGTAAGAGATACTGATCGATACGGTCATTGATGAAACCGGTGAGGCTTGCGTTTTCGATCAAAGAATAAAAATCTTCATGAATTCCAGCTTCTTTCAAAAAATCATCGCATGGCCATTCACACGACCGCACTTCCGCTAAGCGAGGAAGATTGTACTTGGCTTTTTCCTTCTCTTTAGCTTGTTTTTCCTGAGAGCCATGGCTAGAAGAGCCCCTCAAAAGTTTCCCTAACATTTTCTGATTTTTTTTGAAATTTTAGTAACTTCAAAATAAAAGTGAATAAAACTAAACAAGATTGGTAGCAACTACTCCTACAAGTGCCTAGAGCTTATATCATGTATTAGAATTGCTTGGGACCTTATAAATTTAACATGCAAGCTCAAGAACATGGTCACCTATGCAGCAAAAAATTGCAATGAATAAAGCACTAGAACAAAAACTAATTGGACCAATGGAGGAGTCACATACCAAGCAACAATCTCCCAAAGCAGTTTTGTGAATGGAGCTTTGAGCAAGGAGATCGAAAATCGCAGCAAAATGAGCTAGAAATCGTGCTTGAACTGGATGGGGATTTTTTTGGTAGAAGACGAAGTGTGTGGGTGATGGCATAAGTGGAGGGGGGTACCAGGGGCCCACGAGACAGGGGGCGCACCTAGGTGGGGTGGGCGCGCCCTCCACTCTCGTGGCCTGGTGCTTGCCCCTCCTGTAGTGATTTCAGTGCCTAAAATCCTCAAATATTCCAGAAAAAATCATACTAAATTTGGAGAGCATTTGGAGCACTTTTATTTTCAGGATATTTTTTATTGCACGGATAATTCAGAAAACAGACAGATAATACTATTTTTTCTTTATTTATTCTAAATAACAGAAAGTAAAAAGAGGGTACAGAAGGTTGTGCCTTCTAGTTTCATCCATCTCATGATCATCAAAATGAATCCACTAACAAGGTTGATCAAGTCTTGTTAACAAACCCATTCCGAATAAAACGGAACCGGAGAAATTTCGAATAACACTAAGTTATCTCAACGGTGATATGAAAATCCCCAACAATAAGAATATCATACTTTTTCTTGACAGTAGGGAGAGGAAATTCAAAACCTCCAAAAATGATAGTTGGCACTTTTCCAATAGAATTGATGCTATGAACTTGAGATTGTTTCCTCGGAAAGTGTACCGTATGCTCATTACCATTAACATGAAAAGTGACATTGCCTTTGTTGCAATCACTAACAGCCCCTGCAGTATTCAAAAAAGGTCTACCAAGGATAATCGACATACTATCGTCCTCGGGAATATCAAGAATAACAAAGTCCGTTAAGATAGTGACATTTGCAACCACAATAGGCACATCCTTGATAACCCACAAGTGTAGGGGATCACAACAGCTTTCGAGGGTAAAGTATTCAACCCAAATTTATTGATTCGACACAAGGGGAGCCAAAGAATATTCTTGAGTATTAGCAGTTGAGTTGTCAATTCAACCACACCTGGATAACTTAGTATCTGCAACAAAGTATTTAGTAGCAAAGTAGTATGATAATAAAGGTAACATGGCAAAAGTAAGATAATAGTTTCTGGGTTTTTGTAGTAGTTGTAACAGTAGCAACGGAAAAGTAAATAAGCGAAGAACAATATGTGAAAAGCTCGTAGGCAATGGACCAGTGATGGATAATTATGCCAGATGTGATTCCTCATGTAATAGCTATAACATAGGGTGACACGGAACTAGCTCCAGTTCATCAATGTAATGTAGGCATGTATTCCGTAAATAGTCATACGTGCTTATGGAAAAGAACTTGCATGACATGTTTTGTCCTACCCTCCCGTGGCAGCGGGGTCCTAGCGGAAACTAAGGGATATTATGGCCTCCTTTTCATAGAGAACCGGAACAAAGCATTAGCACATAGTGAATACATGAACTCCTCAAACTACATCATCACCGAGAAGTATCCCGATTATTGTCACTTCGGGGTTGTCGGATCATAACACATAATAGGTGACTATAGACTTGCAAGAGGATCAAGAACACACATATATTCATGAAAGCATAATAGGTTCAGATCTGAAATCATGGCACTCGGGTCCTAGTGACAAGCATTAAGCATAGCAAAGTCATAGCAACATCAATCTCAGAACATAGTGGATACTAGGGATCAAACCCTAACAAAACTAACTTGATTACATGGTAAATCTCATCCAACCCATCACCGTCTAGCAAGCCTACAATGGAATTACTCACGCACGGAGGTGAGCATCATGAAATTGGTGATGGAGGATGGTTGATGATGACGACGGTGACGAATCCCCATCTCCGGAGCCCCGAACGGACTCCAGATCAGCCCTCCCGAGAGAGATTAGGGCTTGGCGGCGGCTCCATGTCGTAAAACGCGATGAAACTTTCTCTCCGATTTTTTTCTCCCTGAACGTGAATATATGGAGTTGGAGTTGTGGTCGGTGGAGGTCCAGGGGGCCCACAAGATAGGGGGGCACGCCCAGAGGGAGGGGGCGCGCCCCCTGTCTCGTGGATAGGGTGTGGGCCCCCTGGTCTTGATTCTTTCGCCAATATTTTTTATATTTTCCAAAAAGTCGCTCCATGGATTTTTAGGACATTCCGAGAACTTTTCTTTTCTACACATAAAACAACATCATGGCAGTTCTGATAAAAACAGCGTCAGTTCGGGTTAATTTCATTCAAATCATGCAAGTTAGAGTCCAAAACAAGGGCAAAAGTGTTTAGAAAAGTAGATACGTCGGAGACGTATCAACTCCCCCAAGCTTAAACCTTTGCTTGTCCTCAAGCAATTCAGTTGATAAACTGAAAGTGATAAAGAAAAACTTTTACAAACTCTGTTTGCTCTTGTTGTTGTAAACATGCAAAGCCATCATTAAAGTTTCAGCAAATATTATGAACGAACCATACTCACAATAACACTTAGGTCTTACAATTACTCATATCAATAGCATAATCAACTAGCGAGCCATAATAATAAAACTCGGACGACAACACTTTCTTAAAACAATCATAACATGATATAGCAAAATGGTATCTCGCTAGCCCTTTCTGGGACCGCAAAACATAAATGCAGAGCACCTTTAAAGATCAAGGACTGACTTAACATTGTAATTCATGGTAAAAGAGATCTGGTCAAGTCATACCCAATATAAACCAATAATAATGAATGCAAATGACAGTGTGCTCTCCAGCGGGTGCTTTTTAATAAGAAGGGTGATGACTCAACATAAAAGTAAATAGATAGGCCCTTCGCGGAGGGAAGCAGGGATTTGTAGAGGTGCCAGAGCTCAATTTTAAAATAGAGATTGAATAACATTTTGAGCGGCACACTTTCGTTGTCAACGCAACAACTATCAGATGGCTGTATCTTCCATACTACATGCATTATAGGCAGTTCCCAAAGAGAATGGTAAAGGTTTATACTCCCCCATCCACCAACAAGCATCAATCCATGGCTTGCTCGAAACAACGAGTGCCTCCAACTAGCAACAACCCTGGGGGAGTTTTTTTTAATTATTTTGATTTGCTTTGATCTTTTTGGATCATGGGACTGGGCATCCCGGTTACCGGCCCTTTCTCATGAGTGAGGAGCGGAGTCCACTCCTCTTTAGAATAACCTACCTAGCATGGAAGGTATAGGCAGCCCTAGTTGTAACATGAGCTGCTCGAGCATACAAAACAGAATTTCATTTGAAGGTTTGGAGTTTGGCACATACAAATTTACTTGAAACGGCAGGTAAATACCGCATATAGGAAGGTATAGTGGACTCATATGGAACAACTTTGGGGTTTAAGGAGTTTGAATGCACAAGCAGTATTCCCGCTTAGTACAGGTGAAGGCTAGCAAAAGACTGGGAAGCGACCAAATGAGAGAGCGACAACAGTCATAAACATGCATTAAAATTAATTCACACCGAGTACAAGCATGAGTAGGATATAATCCACCATGAACATAAATATCATGAAGGCTATGTTAATTTGATTCAACTACATGCGTGAACATGTGCCAAGTCGAGTCACTCAATTCATTTAAAGGAGGATACCATCCCATCATGCCACATCGTAAGTATTTTAATAGCATGTTGGCACGCAAGGTAAACCATTATAACTCATAGCTAATCAAGCATGGCACAAGCAACTATAATATGTAAATGTCATTGCAAATATGTTTACTTCATAATAAGCTGAATCAGAAACGATGAACTCATCATATTTACGAAAGCAAGAGAGGTCGAGTTCATACCAGCTTTTCTCATCCCAATAAGTCCATCTTATATCATCATTATTGCCTTTCACTTGCACGACCGAACGATGTGTATAATAATAAGAGTGCACGTGCATTGGACTAAGCTGAAATCTGCAAGCATTCAACTCAAAGGAGAAGACAAGTCATATAGGCTCTAAGTTAAATAAACAATCATGCATATGAGAGCCACTAAACATTTTCAATATGGTCTTCTCGACCCCCAAAGGAAAGAAAAGAAAATAAAACTATTTACACGGGAAAGCTCCCAACAAGTAAGAAGAAGAACTAGAAATCTTTTTGGGTTTTCATTTTAATTTCTACTACAAGCATGGAAATTAAACTAACTAATTTTTTTGGTCTTTTTTCTTAAGGTTTATCAAACACACAAGAAGAAAGCTAGAAAAAGAAATTTAAACTAGTATGGATAATACAATGAAAGAGTATGAGCACCGACGACTAGTGTGTGAACATGAATGTAAAGTCGGTGAGAAATACGTACTCCCCCAAGCTTAGGCTTTTGGCCTAAGTTGGTCTAGTACCAAGGACCGCCTTGCTGATATCCATAAGTGAAACTGGGGTCATACTGAGATGCAGCGGCAACCGCCTCTTGAGCTGCGGCGTGTTGGCGAGCTGCCTCCGCTCTCCTCTCGTGTTCAGCTGCTTCCTCCCTGGTGACAATATATCTTCCTTTTGCCTGATAATCAAAAAGGTAGGGAGCAGGAAGAGTAACATGGACGACGTTGCGTCTGTCATAGATTAGTCGATATTGGAGAAATTGTTCATTCCTCCCAAGAAATTGATGATTGACCATAGCTTCAGAATCCAAATAGATAGGAGGTATTATCATATCTCCCTCTCGTGGGGCTATACCAAGATAATTAGCCACACGGGTTGCATAAATTCCTCCAAATAAATTTCCCTTTCTACTATTATTCTGCAACCTATGTGCAACTATTGCTCCCAAGTTATAACCTTTATAACCTAACATAGCACTCTCGAGGACACACAGATCAGGAACACACATGTGACATGCTTCGTCTCTACCGCTAATACATCTACCAATAAAGAGAGCAAAATAATGTATAGCAGGAAAATGAATGCTCCCTATGGTAGCTTGTGCTATGTCCCTAGATTCTGCCACAGTAATACTAGCAAAGAAATCTCTAAATTCAGATTTGTGAGGATCATTAATATTACCCCACCGCGGGAGTTTGCAAGCAGTTGTAAAATCCTCTAAGTCCATGGTATAAGATGTATCATAAATGTCAAATATGACACTAGGAGAATTATGCGCACAGTTATATTTAAACCTCCGCACAAAAGAATCAGTCAATTGATAGTACTGCGGACACTTATCTTGTAAGAAGTCCTCCAGCTCGGCATTATGCACATACGCGTCAAATTCCTCCTTGAAGCCTGCTTGGACCATAAAATCATCGGATGGCCACTCACAAGCTCGTACATCCGCGTCCCTCGGCAATTCAACATCTTGCTCACGTATAGCAATCCTGGGCCTGTTCTTCATCGAGGAACCACCTTGGTACATTCTCCTACACATAATTCTTTTCTGAAAAATATTTTAGTAACTTCAAAATAAAAGTGAATAAAACTAAACAAGATTGGTAGCAACTACTCCTACAAGTGCCTAGAGCCTATATCATGCATTAGAATTGCTTGGGACCTCATAAATTTAACATGCAAGCTCAAGAACATGGTAGCCTATGCAGCAAAAATTTGCAATGAGTAAAGCACTAGAACAAAAACTAATTGGACCAATGGAGGAGTCACATACCAAGCAACAATCTGCCAAAGCAGTTTTGTGAATGGAGCTTTGAGCAAGGAGATCGAAAATCGCAGCAAAATGAGCTAGAACTCGTGTTTGAGCTGGATGGGGATTTTTTTGCATGGAAGATGAAGTGTGTGGGTGCTGGCATAAGTGGATGGGGCCACCAGGGGCCCACGAGATAGGGGGGCGCGCCCAGGTGGGGTGGGTGCGCCCTCCACTCTCGTGGCCTGGTGCTTGCCCCTCCTGCAGTGTTTTCAGTGCCTAAAATCCTCAAATATTCCATAAGAATCATATTAAATTTGCAGGGCATTTGGAGCACTTTTATTTTCGGGATATTTTTTAATGCACGGATAATTTGGAAAACAGACGGATAATACTATTTTTGCTTTATTTATTCTAAATAACAGAAAGTAAAAAGAGGGTACAGAAGGTTGTGCCTTCTAGTTTCATCCATCTCATGACCATCAAAATGAATCCACTAACAAGGTTGATGAAGTCTTGTTAACAAACTCATTCCGAATAACACGGAACCGGAGAAATTTCGAATAACACTATGTTACCTCAACGGGGATATGAAAATCCCCAACAATAAGAATATCATACTTTTTCTTGACAGTAGGGAGAGGAAATTCAGAACCTCCAAAAATGATAGTTGGAACTTTTCCAATAGAATTGATGCTAAGAACTTGAGATTGTTTCCTCGGAAAGTGTACCGTATGCTCATTACCATTAACATGAAAAGTGACATTGCCTTTGTTGCGATCAATAACAGCCCCTGCAGTATTAAGAAAAGGTCTACCAAGGATAATAGACATACTATCATCCTCGGGAATATCAAGAATAACAAAGTCCGTTAAGATAGTGACATTTGCAACCACAATAGGCACATCCTCACAAATACCGACAGGTATAGCAGTTGATTTATCAGCCATTTGCAAAGATATTTCAGTAGGTGTCAACTTATTCAATTCAAGTCTACGATATAAAGAGAGAGGCATAACACTAACACTGGCTCCAAGATCACATAAAGTAGTTCTAACATAATTTCTTTCAATGGAGCATGGTATAGTTGGTACACGCGGATCTCCAAGTTTCTTTGGTATTCCACCCTTAAAAGTGTAATTAGCAAGCATGGTGGAAATTTCATCTTTCGGTATCTTTCTTTTATTTGTAATGATATCCTTCATATACTTTGCATAAGGATTTACATTGAGTATATCAGTTAAGTGCATACGTAAGAAGATAGGTCTAATCATTTCAGCAAAGCGCTCAAAATGCTCATCACCCTTTGAATTGGATGGTTTAGGAGGAAAGGCCATGGATTTCTGAACCCATGGTTCTCTTTCTCTACCGTGCTTCCTAGCAACAAAATCTCTTTTATCATAATGTTGATTCTTTGATTGTGGGTTATCAGGATCAACAACAGGTTCAATCTCCACTTCATTGTTTTTGCTAGGTTGAGCATCAACATGAACATTATCATTAACATTATCACTAGGTTCATGTTCATCACCTGATTGTGTTTCAGCATCAGAGATAGAAATATCATTGGGATTCTCAGGTGTGTCTACGGTAGGTTCACTAGAAGCATGCAAAGTCCTATCGTTCTTCTTTTTCTTCTTTTTAGAAGAACTAGGTGCTTCTAAATTATTTCTTTGAGAATCTTGCTCGATTCTCTTAGGGTGGCCTTCAGGATACAAAGGTTCCTGAGTCATTCTACCAGTTCTAGTAGCCACTCTAACAACAAAGTCATTTTTATTATTTAATTCATCAAGCAAATCATTTTGAGCTTTGAGTACTTGCTCAGCTTGAGTAGAAACCATAGAAGCATATTTGCTAATGAGTTGGAGTTCACCTTTAACTCTAGCCATATTATCACTTACGCGTCCTATCTCGAAAGCATTATTCTTTAACTCTCTACCAACATAAGCATTAAAACTTTCTTGTCTAGCCATAAAGTCATCAAATTCATGTAAGAACGGGCTATGAAGTTTAGTAGAGGGGATTTCAACTTTATCATATCTATAGAGAGAATTTACCTTTACTACCTGTGTCGGATTATCAAGACAATGTGGTTCTTCAACAGGCGGTATATTAAGACCATGTATTTCTTCAATAGGAGGTAAATTCTTAACATCTTCAGCTTTAATACCTTTTTCTTTCATTGATTTCTTTGCCTCTTGCATATCTTCAGGACTGAGTAATAAAACACCTCTCTTCTTCGGAGTGGGTTTAGGAATAGGCTCAGGAGCTGGATCAATTGGTTCAGGAATTGCGTCAGGAATTGGCTCAGGAAGAGTCCAATTATTTTCATTAGTCAACATATTATTCAATAATATTTCAGCTTCGTCGACTGTTCTTTCCCTGAAAACACAACCAGCACAACTATCCAAGTAGTCCTTGGAAGCATCGGTTAGTCCATTATAAAAGATATCAAGTATTTCATTTTTCTTGAGAGGATGATCAGGCAAAGCATTAAGTAACCGGAGAAGCCTCCCCCAAGCTTGTGGGAGACTCTCTTCTTTGATTTGCACAAAATTATATATTTCCCGTAAGGCAGCTTGTTTCTTATGAGTAGGGAAATATTTAGCAGAGAAGTAATAAATCATATCCTGGGGACTACGCACACAACCAGGAGCAAGAGAATTATACCAAGTCTTAGCATCACCCTTTAATGAGAACAGAAATATCTTAAGGATATAATAATAGCAAGACTTCTCATCATGAGTAAACAGGGTAGGTATATCATTCAACTTGGTAAGATGTGCCACAATAGTTTCAGATTCAAGGCCATAAAAAGGATCAGATTCAACTAAAGTAATAATCTCAGGATCAAGAGAGAATTCATAATCCTTATCAGTAACACAGATAGGTGAAGTAGCGAAAGCAGGGTCAGGTTTCATTCTAGCATTAAGAGACTGCTGCTTCCATTTAGCTAATAATTTCTTAAGATCATATCTATCATTGCAAGCAAAGATAGCTCTAGCAGCTTCTTCATTCATAACATAACCCTCAGGAACAACAGGCAATTCATAATCATTGGGAGAATTTTTCATCATCACTATCATCAATAATAGCATCTTCAATATTTTCATTACCCCTAACTCTAGCAAGTTGTTCATCAAGAAATTCACCTAATGACAAAGTAGTATCACGCACAGAAGTAGTTTCATCATGCATAGCAGAAGTGGCATCATCAATAACATGCGGCATATCAGAATTCATAGCAGTAGCAAGTTTAGGTGTCGCAAGCTCACTAATAATGGAAGGATAATCTAGTCCAGAGCTAGATGGCAGTTCCTTACCTCACTCGTAGTTGAGGGCAAAATCGTAGTTCTGTCATCTTTCAAGTTCTTCATAGTGATCAACATATATAAATCCCAAGTGACTCAGAGAATAGAGCTATCCTCGCCGGCAACTGCGCCAGAAATTAGTCTTGATAACCCACAAGTGTAGGGGATCGCAACAGCTTTCGAGGGTAAAGTATTCAACCCAAATTTATTGATTCGACACAAGGGGGGCCAAAGAATATTCTTGAGTATTAGCAGTTGAGTTGTCAATTCAACCACACCTGGATAACTTAGCATCTGCAGCAAAGTATTTAGTAGCAAAGTAGTATGATAATAAAGGTAACGGTGGCAAAAGTAAAGATAATAGTTTTTGGGTTTTTGTAGTAGTTGTAACAGTAGCAACGGAAAAGTAAATAAGCAAAGAACAATATGTGAAAAGCTCGTAGGCAATGGATCAGTGATGGATAATTATGCCTAACGCGATTCCTCATGTAATAGCTATAACATAGGGTGACACTAGCTCCAGTTCATCAATGTAATGTAGGCATGTATTCCGTAAATAGTCATACGTGCTTATGGAAAAGAACTTGCATGACATCTTTTGTCCTACCCTCCCGTGGCAGCGGGATCCTAGCGGAAACTAAGGGATATTAAGGCCTCCTTTTAATAGAGAACCGGAACAAAGCATTAGCACATAGTGAATACATGAACTCCTCAAACTACGGTCATCACCGAGAAGTATCCCGATTATTGTCACTTCGGGGTTGTTCGATCATAACACATAATAGGTGACTATAGACTTGCAAGAGGATCAAGAACAGACATATATTCATGAAAGCATAATAGGTTCAGATCTGAAATCATGGCACTCGGGTCCTAGTGACAAGCATTAAGCATAGCAAAGTCATAGCAACATCAATCTCAGAACATAGTGGATACTAGGGATCAAACCCTAACAAAACTAACTTGATTACATGGTAAATCTCATCCAACCCATCACCGTCCAGCAAGCCTACGATGGAATTACTCACGCATGGCGGTGAGCATCATGAAATTGGTGATGGAGGATGGTTGATGATGACGACGGCGACGAATCCCCATCTCTGGAGCCCCGAACGGACTCCAGATCAACCCTCCCGAGAGAGATTAGGGCTTGGCGGCGGCTCCGTGCCGTAAAACGCGATGAAACTTTCTCTCCCATTTTTTTCTCCCCAAACGTGAATATATGGAGTTGGAGTTGTGGTCGGTGGAGGTCCAGGGGGCCCACGAGGTAGGGGGGCGCACGCAGGGGGAGGGGGCGCGCCCCCTGTCTCGTGGACAGGGTGTGGGCCCCTTGGTCTTGATTCTTTCGCCAATATTTTTTATATTTTCCAAAAAGTTGCTCCGTGGATTTTCAGGACATTCCGAGAACTTTTCTTTTCTGCACATAAAACAACATCTTGGCAGTTCTGCTGAAAACAACGTCTGTCCGGGTTAGTTTCATTCAAATCATGCAAGTTAGAGTCCAAAACAAGGGCAAAAGTGTTCGGAAAAGTAGATACGTTGGAGACGTATCAATCCTCACAAATACCGACAGGTATAGTAGTTGATTTATCAGCCATTTGCAAAGATATTTTAGTAGGTGTCAACTTATTCAGTTCAAGTCTACGATATAAAGAGAGAGGCATAACACTAACACCAGCTCCAAGATCACATAAAGCGGTTATAACATAATTTATTTTTATGGAGCATGGTATAGTTGGTACCCCCAGATCTCCAAGTTTCTTTCGTATTCCACCCTTAAAAGTGTAATTAGCAAGCATGGTGGAAATTTCAGCTTCTAGTATCTTTCTTTTATTTGTGATGAAATCCTTCATATACTTAGCATAAGGATTTACTTTGAGCATATCAGTTAAGTGCATACGTAAGAAAATAGGTCTAATCATTTCAGCAAAGCGCTCAAAATCCTCATCATCCTTTGTCTTGGATGCTGTAGGAGGAAAGGTCATGGGTTTCTGAACCCTTGGTTCTCTTTCTCTACCGTGCTTCCTAGCAACAAAATCTCTCTTATCATAACGTTGATTCTTTGATTGTGGGTTATCAAGATCAACAGCAGGTTCAATCTCTACATCGTTGTTTTTGCTAGGTTGAGCATCAACATGAACATTATCATTAACATTATCACTAGGTTCATGTTCATCACCTGATTGTGTTTCAGCATCCGAAATAGAAATATCATTGGGATTATCAGGTGTGTCTACAGTAGGTTCACTAGAAGCATGCAAAGTCCTATCGTTTTTCTTTTTCTTCTTTTTAGAAGAACTAGGTGCCTCTAAATTATTTCTCTGAGAATCTTGCTCGATTCTCTTAGGGTGGTGAGGGAGTCCTGGACTAGGGGGTGTCTGGATAGCCGAACTATCATCTTTGGCCGGACTCCAAGACTATGAAGATACAAGATTGAAGACTTCGTCCCATGTCCGGATGAGACTTTCCTTGGCGTGGAAGGCAAGCTTGGCGATACGGATATGTAGATCTCCTACCATTGTAACCGACTCTGTGTAATCCTAACCCTCTTCGGTGTCTATATAAACCGGAGGGTTTTAGTCCGTAGGACGAACAACAATCATACCATAGGCTAGCTTCTAGGGTTTAGCCTCCTTGATCTCGTGGTAGATCTACTCTTGTACTACCCATATCATCAATATTAATCAAGCAGGAGTAGGGTTTTACCTCCACCGAGAGGGCCCGAACCTGGGTAAAAACATAGTGTCCCTTGTCTCCTGTTTCCATCCGCCTAGACGCACAGCTCGGGACCCCCTACCCGAGATCCGCCGGTTTTGACACCGACATTGGTGCTTTCATTGAGAGTTCCTTTGTGTCATCACCTTTAGGCCCCGTGGCTCCTTCGATCATCAACAACGACGTGGTCCAGGGTGAGACTTTTCTCCCCGGACAGATCTTCGTATTCGGCGGCTTTGCACTGCGGGCCAACTCGTTTGGCCATCTGGAGCAGATTGAAAGCTGCGCCCTTGGCCATCAGGTCGGATTTGGAAGTTTGAACTATATGGCTGACGTCCATGGAGACTTGATCTTTGACGGGTTCGAGCCACAGCCAAGCGCGCCATACTGTCACGATGGGCATGATCTAGCTCTGCTGCCGGACAGTGCCTTGGAGGCCGCACAAGTATCCGCTCTGACCCTTAGCTCGGAGCCGACCACGCCGATCGAGGATGGGTGGCTGGACACTGCCTCGGGGGCTGCTACCTCTACGGCGATAGAGCCGATACCATCCCTGTCCTTCACGAAGCTCGTGACTCCAAGGTGCCAGACTCCTCTCCGGATTCCGAACCTTCCGCGCGCCTGCCAATCGAATCCAGTTGGGCGCCTGTTATGGAGTTCACTGTCGCAGACATCTTTCAGCACTCGCCCTTCGGCGACATCCTGAACTCGCTAAAGTTTCTCTCTTTATCAGGAGAGCCCTGGCTGGACTATGGTCAGGAAGGTTGGGACACGGACAACGAAGAAATTCAACGCCCACCCACCACCCACTTTGTAGCCACTGTCGATGATTTAACGGTCATGCTCGACTTCGACTCCGAAGACATCAACGATATGGACGACGATGCCGGAGACTACCAAGAACCAGCGCCTACAGGGCACTGGAAGGCCACCTCAACTCACAATGTATATATGGTGGATACACCTAACGGAAGCGATAACGAGGAACAATGGGACGCTGCGAAGGATAATTCCCTCGAAAAGCAGTCAAAACAGCGACGTAAGCGCCGCTCAAAGTCCCGCCTCGACAAATACAGCACCCATACAGACCCAGCCATAGAGCAGGGCGAGCCGGTGGACGACGAACATGCCCTCGGGCAACCATCCGAACAGGATAACTTGGATAAACAATCCGTCCCCGGTGGAGACAACAGTCCGAATGATCTCACGCCGGACACATCGTTGGAGCAGAAGAACCTCCACAAAAGGCTCGTCGCCACTGCACGTAGTCTGAAGAAGCAGAAGCGGAAGCTCAAAACAACAGAAGACGCACTCAGAATGAGATGGAGCAAAGTACTCAACACCGCAGATAAATACGGCGATAGTCGCCAAACAAAGAGCTACCCGAAGCGCAAACTATTGCCCGAATTTGACGAGGAGGCCGTAGGGCCCCCACAATCAAAGAACAAAGCGGCCGCCCGGTCGAATAGACGACCACATGGCAAACATAGAGCGGCAAGCGGCGCCGCACACAAGCCGGCACGCGATCCACATAAGGATCCGCAACAAAAGGATGGCCCAGTCAGGTCTATCTATGGGCCAAGAAAGCAAGCTCTAGAAAGCAATGAAACACGTCGAGTATTCAAACATCACGACACACCCAAATACAGGGGCGCCGCACACCCCCTATGTTTCACCAATGAGGTGCTGGATCATGAATTTCTAGCAGGATTCAAGCCCGTAAATATAGAGGCATATGACGGAACAACAGACCCTGGAGTCTGGATTGAGGATTATATCCTGCACATACACATGGCTAGAGGAGATGACCTCCACGCCATAAAATACTTACCCCTCAAGCTCAAAGGGCCAGCTCGGCATTGGCTCAAAAGCCTCACAGAAAATACCATTGGAAGTTGGGAAGAGCTCGAGGATGCGTTTCGGGCAAATTTTCAGGGGACTTATGTCCGCCCACCGGATGCAGATGATTTAAGTCACATAACTCAACAGCCTGGAGAGTCAGCCCGCAAATTCTAGAATAGGTTCCTCACCAAAAAGAACCAAATAGTCGACTGTCCGGACGCCGAAGCCTTGGCATCTTTCAAACACAACGTCCGAGATGAATGGCTTGCCATACACCTTGGCCAAGAAAAGCCGAGAACAATGGCCGCACTAACAAGCCTCATGACCCGCTTTTGTGCGGGAGAGGATAGCTGGCTGGCAAGATGCAGCACCAGCGACCCAAGTACATCCGAGGTCAGGGATGGAAATGGGAAACCACGACGCAACAAGGACCAGCGCCGGACCAAGGGAAACAGTCCGAAGAGCACGACAGTCAACGTCGGATTCAAAAGCTCTCGGCAGAACAACCAAAAACTGCCTCTTAAGGACAACAGCGACGAGCTATTCAACCTAAACAAAATCTTGGACAAGATATGCCAAATCCACAGTACCCCCGGGAAGCCTACAAACCATACCCACCGAAATTGTTGGGTCTTCAAACAGTCCGGCCGACTTAACGCCGAACACAAGGGGCTCGACACACCAAGTGAGGACGATGACGAACCCCACAAGCAGAGCACCGGAAAACAAAAGAATTTCCCACAAGAGGTCAAAACAGTAAACTCACTTCAAGTGACAAAAGGGAAAAACAGAGCGGCGCCGACTGAAATTCGCGCCGCACGGTCCACCCCAGCGGAATCCCAACACTGGATGTCAAAACAAATCACCTTCGACCATCAGGACTACTCCGGAAGTATCCGGAATGCAGGATGGACTGCTTTGATATTAGATCCTATAATCGACGGACTACAATTTACACAGGTCCTAATGGCTGGCGGTAGTGATCTAAACCCGCTATATCAGGACACAATCTGCAGAATGGGGATAGACCCAACCAAAATTCGCCATAGCAACACTTCCTTTAAAGGAGTGACGCCAGGCCCATATGCCCATTGTACGGGCTCTCTACTACTAGAAGTTGTGTTCGGCTCATCCGACAACTTCCGTCGCGAAAAGTTAGTCTTCCACATCACCCCATTTAAAAGTAGCTATCAAGCACTATTGGGACGCGAAGCTTTCGCCCGCTTTAACGCAATACCGCATTACGCATCTCTTACACTTAAAATGCCCGGTCCATGCGGCATCATCTCATTAAAGGGAAACTTCAAGTGTTCCTCGAATACAGAAGAACGTGAGACTGCCTTGACAACCACGCACTAATCCGGCTTTGCTGATCAAAGCACCTAAACAGGTCATTCAGACCCCGGACACGGTTAGGCGAGTCCGGCATAAATAAACAAGGGGCTCACTAGCCGCATACCCCCTTACAAGGGGCTCCGCGCATGTACACCAAGAGACAATAAGGCTCAATTTTATTCATTTTTTGAATCATACTCTGTTTATTTTAAAATGCATTTTTCGCACGATCTTTTTTCCAACTAAGTTCCTCTCTTTTACAGATGAACGCCGTGCTATACCCGTCCAGGATACGGCACAACGGAGACACAGGCGCAGACGTGCAGCAGGGACCCGTTGCAAGGATTCTTTTCAGATTAAGACCCTGCGTAAACCTTTTTTACTGTCTCTTGTTGTTACACATCCCCCGGTTTCTTGCTATAACCGAGGAGGAGGCTGGCGTTTTGGCATCAGCCACGTCAGAAATTTTTGCGCGTACCTGGACACTAGGGGCTTAGGGCATTGTTCTGCCCGTTTTCATAAAGACAGAATACCTTAGGGAGTGTTCGGCATCTCGAGTTAGGCCTTATATGCATGAGCTCCGAATCATGTCTTTGGTCAAATGTTGGGTTTGCCCGGCTCCTGTGTTTTGCTGCCGTACATTCCGCTCTATCGGCTAACGCGGCACCAGGAGAACTACTGCGATTGTGCCCCGCTTCGGCCTGGTGAGCACCTCAGTAGAGAAAGCCGAAAACTGACTGTCATGATATAGCGTGAGACTGGTCAACCACTCGATGACCCACCGGAATGTTTAGAATTCCTCCGCATTAACGAAGGACCGTTTCCCGGTCAGGCACATACGCACCCCGAATTCGGAGAGCGCGGTGCCCTTAGGGGCTATATAGTAGCCCCACCATCGAACCCCTATGGCTAAGTGAAAATGATAAAGCATTATAGTCCGGTTGCCTAGTTTGCTACGCTATCACCTCCTTCACAGGACCAAGACGTTGGATTAAGTGTGAAAATGCACTTTTTTTTGCAAACACCCCCGCACTATGTGCGTGGGGGCTGAAGCCGAAGACTGCCATCTTTCAGGTTATATACACATATACATTAACGGCCGCACAGGAGGTAGCTCAATACTTGAACGCACAAGTATAAAATGCCCTTATATTATATTGAAACATCGTTTCACAAATTATACATGTCATTTGAACATAATATCCTTCGAGCACTGCGTCTCTATTAAACAAGCGCCCTGCAGGACTTCCTCAAAATAATGCTCAGCAGGTACTCGGCTTCTGTCCGAATCCTGGGATGCAACGTCGGTGGCCTTCATCTCTGCCCAGTATGTTTTGACATGGGCAAGAGCCATCCGCGCACCCTCTATGCATGCCGACCGCTTCATTGCATCGATATGCGGCACCGCACCAAGGAACTGCTGCACCAAGCCAAAATAACTCTTCGGCTCGGGCCCTTTCGGCCACAAATGAGCCACGACATCCTTCATGGCAAGTCCGGACAACCTATTCAGCTTAGCCCATTCGGCCAAACGACCGGTCAATGGAAGCGGACGCTCTAGACTATGGAACTGCGACCAAAAAAGCTCTTCCATCCCGTGATCCTTTTGGCCTCGGAAGTGTGCGACCGCATCTGCGGCACTCGCCGCCAAATCCAGATAGGCATCCTCTACACCCCACAGCTGGCCCAACTGAGCATACTTCGGATGCGTGAACTTCCTCCGCAGCAAAAAGGGCTTTCCAGCCGCGATATCCCCGGCTTGACGTAGCTCCTCCTTTATAGCTCTCATCGCAGAGCGGGCATCTTTGGCTTCGGCGGTGGCCTTCTTCAGGTCCTCTTGCTCCGCTCGACGTTCTTTTCCAAGAAACTCGCAGCGGTTAGTAGCATTCTTCAACTTCCCGGCCATCTCGGCCATTTCCTCCCTGCTTCGGCAGTGAGCAGCCTGTTCGGCTTTTAGCTCTTTGGCCGCCCTCAAGGCAGCCGCATCACTTTTTCTGGCTTGCTCCTTGACTCGAGCTAGCTCCGCCCGAAGGTTCTCCATAGCAACGGCACCATCTGCATAAAGCATACATGTGGTAAGGCATGGGCGTCAAGCTCCCTTACCAGGTGTCCGCGGAGAAGTTGCATACCTTGTGACTTGTCAAGCCGCTTATTGACAAGCGCGATGTCCGCATCCGCCACGTCAAGTTGCCGCTTCAGTTCGGCAAATTGATCAGTCCGGCTAGCCATCGGACGCTCCGCCACCTATATAGGACAGGCGATATATTACAACTGAGATTATGATCCTCGGCGCGCTGTCACTCTCGACAACGCACCGAGTCTCAGGGGCTACTATCTATACAGGGTGCATTCTATATGCAAAACTTTCAGAAGGTATATCATTTTCACGTACCTCAAATCCCGTCAGTAAACTTCTGACGGCTTCATGCAATCCGCTCTCAGCGGATGAAATCCTTTCAATCACCGTACCCATTAACGCACGGTGATCTTCTGAGATAGACGCTCGCCCGAGCAGATCCTTCAGCTCCTCCGACCGTACACCAGTTGGTGCCGGACCTCCCGGCCCCGCCGGACTCAGGGAAACCCTCCGCGACGACACCTCAGGGTCGTCCGCCCCACGTGACGGTGCGGCAGATGGGGGCGTTTCGCTCTCCATCATCTCCGGGCGAAGATCCCCCGAAGATGAGCTCTGCTGAGAAGGGCTGAGATCCGAACTACAAGGTAAAACTTCGGTTATCGTCAGAAATAAAAACAGGGATGTACCTTATTACAAAACTACCCTTTCTACTTACGGCTCGCTGGAGGGCTGATTCCCTTGGGGAAATAGTGTGGCTGGGGCTTCTCCTGGCGCAGGACCCTCTGGTGAAGATTTCTTCCTCCGCTTTGAGGCCTTGGCCTCCAGATCTTCAGAAGCGGTCCTCTTCTCCCCTGGAGGGAGAGATTCTCGATCCCCCCTTCCTTGAAAGCCTCCTTCACGGAGGCAGTGGCTTCCTTGTTCCCCCCTTCGCCCTCTTTCAAAGGCGCAGCCTTCAGCATCTTGGTTAACACAGGATCCGGTGTGGTCTCAGGGAGGGGGGCCGGACACCTTATTAGTTTTGCTTTTGCTATCCACTCATGTTCAAGGGACAACTCTTTAAAGGGCAAGTTTATGATAAATGTACGGATAGCGTGTCCGGGCACAGGGCTACTTACTTGAGTATCCGGGCGATTGCAGCTCAGACCTGCATCCTTGGTCAAGTCTGAACACATCTCTTGTGATCCGAAGAACAATTTATACATCTCCACGGGCGTCGCGCCCATGAAGTGTTGGAGAGATCATGGTCCCTCCGGATTCAATTCCCACAGGCGGAGGAGGCGACGTTTGCAGGGTAGAAGGCGCCGAATCAGCATGACCTGCGCCACTACGACTAGATTGATCTCTCTCTCTTGGAGGTCTCGAATACGGCCCTGCAGTAGAGGAACGTCCTTGGACGGCCCCCAGTCGAGCCCTTTGTTGACCCATAACGCCAGCCGCTGTGGAGGACCCAGGCGGAAGGCCGGTGGCGCCACCCATTTGGTGCCCCTGCGAGTGGTGATGTAAAACCACTCATGTTGCCATAAACCGAGCGCCTCTTGAAAAGAGCCCTCGGGCCAGGGAGCGTCAGCGTTTTTATCTTATAACAGCCCCTCCGCACTCTGTCTGCTGCCCCTTGATCATCTTTGGCTCCACTTTGAAGGTCTTGAGCCACAATCCGAAGTGAGGGGTAATACGGAGAAAGGCTTCGCATACGACAATGAACGATGAGATGTGGAGGATGGACTCCGGATCCAAGTCGTGGAATTCCAGCCCATAATAAAACATGAGCCCCCTCACGAAGGGGTCCATCGGGAAGCCTAAACCCCGAAGGAAGTGAGACACGAACACCACGCTCTCACCAGGCTCGGGAGTAGGAATAACCTGCCCTTGGGCAGGTAGCCTATGCAAAATTTCGCCGGTTAGATACCTGGCGTCTCTCAGCTTTAGCACGTCTTCTTCCGTGACGGAAGAAGGCACCCACTGGCCTTGCAGGTCGGAGCCGGACATTATCGAAGGTCCAAAGCGCCTGAATCTGGAGCTTTGGGTGTTGGAACTCGAGGCGAGGGGCGGATTCGATTGCGATTGAAAGGAAGGAGCAGGCCTTGGTCTCGCTATAAAGAGGTTGAATACCAAGAGCCCTCCCCGTGGCCGTTTGGGACTCGCCTTCGATGGAGGGGGCGTGCCAACAGGCATGGTTGGGTTACCCACGCCCGTATTAATGAGGATCCCGGAATAAGGGGACACGATCTCTGCTTTGACAAGACGTGCCAAGGAAACCGCTTCGCTAAACGCGCTGAGGTGGAACAGTAAAAACAATTCGAATAAAGGCCTGGCCGTGGTGTGATGTCACGCCACGAAATACGTCAGTAGATTGAACTTATGTAAACATTATTCTCTCTAAGGTGGTATGTGGAACTTATTTTGCAGAGCCGGACACTATCCTTGTGTTCAAAATCTTCTATGAAGTATTCGGAGGAGGAACCCGCCTTGCAATGCCGAAGACAATATGCGCACCGGACTCGTCGTCATTGAAGCCTGGTTCAGGGGCTACTGAGGGAGTCCTGGACTAGGGGGTGTCCGGATAGCCGAACTATCATCTTTGGCCGGACTCCAAGACTATGAAGATACAAGATTGAAGACTTCGTCCCGTGTCCAGATGGGACTTTCCTTGGCGTGGAAGGCAAGCTTGGCGATACGGATATGTAGATCTCCTACCATTGTAACCGACTCTGTGTAACCCTAACCCTCTTCGGTGTCTATATAAACCGGAGGGTTTTAGTCCGTAGGTCGAACAACAATCATACCATAGGCTAGCTTCTAGGGTTTAGCCTCCTTGATCTCGTGGTAGATCTACTCTTATACTACCCATATCATCAATATTAATCAAGCAGGAGTAGGGTTTTACCTCCACCGAGAGGGCCCGAACCTAGGTAAAAACATCATGTCCCTTGCCTCCTGTTACCATCCGCCTAGACGCACAGTTCGGGACCCCCTTTAGGATGCAAAGGTTCCTGAGTCATTCTACCTGTTCTAGTAGCCACTCTAACAGCAAAGTCATTTTTATTATTTATTTCATCAAGCAAATCATTTTGAGGTTTAAGTACTTGCTCAGCTTGAGTAGCAACCATAGAAGCATATTTGCTAACGAGTTTGAGTTCACCTTTAACTCTAGCCATATTATCGCTCACGCGTCCTATCTCAAAAGCATTATTCTTTAACTCTCTACCAACATAAGCATTAAAGCTTTCTTGTCTAGCCATAAAGTCATCAAATTCATCTAAGCATGGGCTATGAAATTTAGTAGAGGGGATTTCAACTTTATCATATCTATAGAGAGAATTTACCTTTACTACCTGTGTCGGGCTATCAAGACAATGTGGTTCTTCAACAGGCGGTATATTAAGACCATGTATTTCTTCAATAGGTAGTAAATTCTTAACATCTTCAGCCTTAATACCTTTTTCTTTCATTGATTTCTTTGCCTCTTGCATATCTTCAGGACTGAGAAATAAAACACCTCTTTTCTTTGGAGTGGGTTTAGGAATAGGCTCAGGAGTTGGCTCAATTTGTTCAGGAATTGCCTCAGGAATTGGCTCAGCAAGAGTCCAATTATTTTCATTAGTCAACATATTATTCAATAGAAATTCAGCTTCATCGACTGTTCTTTCCCTGAAAACACAACCAGCACAACTATCCAAGTAATCCTTGGAAGCATCGGTTAGTCCATTATAAAAGATATCAAGTATTTCATTTTTCTTAAGAGGATGATCAGGAAAAGCATTAAGTAACCGGAGAAGCCTCCCCCAAGCTTGTGGGAGTCTCTCTTCTTTGATTTGCACAAAGTTATATATTTCCCGCAAGGCAGCTTGTTTCTTATGAGCATGGAAATATTTAGCAGAGAAGTAATAAATCATATCCTGGGGACTACGCACACAACCAGGAGCAAGAGAATTATACCAAGTCTTAGCATCACCCTTTAATGAGAACGGAAATATCTTAAGGATATAAAAATAGCGAGATTTATCATCATGAGTAAACAGGGTGGCTATATCATTCAACTTGGTAAGATGTGCCACAATAGTTTCAGATTCAAGGCCATAAAAAGGATCAGATTCAACTAAAGTAATAATCTCAGGATCAACAGAGAATTCATAATCCTTATCAGTAACACAGATAGGTGAAGTAGCGAAAGCAGGGTCAGGTTTCATTCTAGCATTAAGAGACTGCTGCTTCCATTTAGCTAATAATTTCTTAAGATCATATCTATCATTGCAAGCAAAGATAGCTCTAGCAGCTTCTTCATTCATAAAATAACCCTTAGGAACAACAGGCAATTCATAATCATTGGGAGAATTTTTCATCATCACTATCATCAATAATAGCATCTTCAATAATTTCATTCCCCCTAACTCTAGCAAGTTGTTCATCGGGAAATTCACCTAATGGCAAAGTAGTATCACACACAGAAGTAGTTTCATCATGCATAGCAGAAGTGGCATCGTCAATAACATACGACATATCAGAATTCATAGCAGTAGCAGGTTTAGGTGTCGCAAGCTTACTAATAACGGAAGGAGAATCTAGTGCAGAGCTAGATGGCAGTTCCTTACCTCCCCTCGTAGTTGAGGGCAAAATTGTAGTTCTGTCATCTTTCAAGTTCTTCATAGTGATCAACAGATATAAATCCTAAGTGACTCAGAGAATAGAGCTATGCTCCCCGGCAACGGCGCCAGAAATTAGTCTTGATAACCCACAAGTGTAGGGGATCGCAACAGCTTTCGAGGGTAAAGTATTCAACCCAAATTTATTGATTCGACACAAGGGGAGCCAAAGAATATTCTTGAGTATTAGCAGTTGAGTTGTCAATTCAACCACACCTGGATAACTTAGTATCTACAGCAAAGTATTTAGTAGCAAAAGTGGTATGATAATAAAGGTAACGGTAGCAAAAGTAAAGATAATAGTTTTTGGGTTTTTGTAGTAGTTGTAACAGTAGCAACGAAAAGTAAATAAGCGAAGAACAATATGTGAAAAGCTCGTAGGCAATGGATCAGTGATGGATAATTATGCCGGATGCGATTCCTCATGTAATAGCTATAACATAGGGTGACACAGAACTAGCTCCAGTTCATCAATGTAATGTAGGCATGTATTCCGTAAATAGTCATACATGCTTAATGAAAAGAACTTGCATGACATCTTTTGTCCTACCCTCCCGTGGCAGCGGGGTCCTTGCGGAAACTAAGGGATATTAAGGCCTCCTTTAAATAGGGAACCGGAACAAAGCATTAGCACATAGTGAATACATGAACTCCTCAAACTACGGTCATCACCGAGAAGTATCCCGATTATTGTCACTTCGGGGTTGTCGGATAATAACACATAATAGGTGACTATAGACTTGCAAGATAGGATCAAGAACACACATATATTCGTGAAAACATAATAGGTTCAGATCTGAAATCATGGCACTCGGGCCCTAGTGAAAACACGATGAAACTTTCTCTCCGATTTTTTTCTCTCCGAACGTGAATATATGGAGTTGGAGTTGAGGTCGGTGGAGGTCCAGGGGGGCCACGAGATAGGGGGCGCGCCCAGGGGGAGGGGGCGTGCCCCCTGTCTCGTGGACAGGGTGTGGGCCCCCTGGTGTATTTCTTTCGCCCAATAATTCTTATTTATTCCAAAAAGTGCCTCCGTGGATTTGTAGGACATTCCGAGAACTTTTCTTTTCTACACATAAAACAACATCATGGCAGTTCTGTTGAAAACAGCGTCAGTCCGGGTCAGTTTCATTCAAGTCATGCAAGTTAGAGTCCAAAACAAGGGCAAAAGTGTTTGGAAAAGTAGGTACGTTGGAGACGTATCAGCCGTCCAATATGAATCTAGCCCGTTGTAACTTCCGGCCCGTGTATGGGCTATGACGTCTTTCGGCCCATATGAGGCCCTTTGTAACTCTTGGTCCATTAACGGTCCGTGGTGAACTGGCCCATAATGAATAGTGTATCGCTTTATACCCATTAATGGCCCATTATTCCATTGGGCCGTTTCCAGCCCGTGTTATCTTTCGGTCTTCTCAGGGCCCATTTATTCTTGGGCTTATTTCCAGCATTCGGTTACTTACAGCCAGCTACTGCCATTTCTACTTGTGGGCCAAACTCAGCATGTGGTTTCAATCGACCCGTTTGTGGCCCATCAATCCGTTGGGCTGTTTTCATAACGTCGTCAAATACGGCCGATTAATGACGACCCGTTATGGTCGGCCCATGAATGGACAATTCCAACTCTAGCCCGTTTACGGCCCATAATGCAGTCCCTTATTGGCCCATGTTTGGCCAATTGATCATACGGCCAGTAGAAGGCCCATTGATGCTACGCCCCGTAGGAGGCCCATTGTTTCTACGGCTCATAGAAGGCCCATTGTTTCTACGGCCCGTAGGAGGCCCATGGTCACTACAGTAAATATGTAGCCATGGTTATTTTGGTCTAGTTTTTGAAAATAGGTTATTGCGGCCACTAGCAAACCGCGGAAAAAGAACTGCATTGACTACATGCAAACAAATAAACAAGACAACAAGGAAATAAATAAGCAAACAACTTACGCTAGGTCATCACGGCTATTACACATATTACATCCACTGGGCATCAAAGTTCGCCACTAGTGTAAATAAAGGGAACAAAGCAGGATATCACATACACTTGATATGTCCATTTTGCATCATGTTTTCTTACTGTTATTTATAATTTTTTATCCATAATAATGCTTTTTGGAGTAATTCTAATGTCTTTTCTCTCATAATTTGCAAGGTACACACCAAGAGGGAAAATTCTGGCAGCTGGAAATCTGGACCTGAAAAAGCTACGTCAGACTACCTATTATGCACAACTCCAAACAAGCTGAAACTTCACGGAGAATTTTTTATGGAATATTTAAGAAATATTGGAGCAAATAACTACTAGAGGGGCCCCACCAGGTGGGCACAACCCACCTGGGCGCGCCCTGGTGGGTTGTTCCCTCCTCGGCCCACCTCCGGTGCCCATCTTCGGGTATATAAGTCATTTTGACCTAGAAAAAATAAAGGAGGATACTTTTGGGATGGAGCTCCACCGTCTCGAGGCGGAACTTGGGCAGGAGCACTTTTGCTCTCCAGCGGAGCGATTATGCCGGGGGAACTTCCCTCCCGGAGGGGGGAATCATCATCATCATCATCACCAACAACTCTCCCATCTTGGGGTGGGAAATCTCCATCAATATCTTCACCAACACCATTTCATCTTAAACCCTAGTTCATCTCTTGTATTCAATATTGTTACCAAAACTATAGATTGGTGCTAGGGGGTGACTAGTAGTGTTGATTACATCTTGTAGTTGATTACTATATGGTTTATTTGATGGAAGATTGTATGTTCAGATCCATTATACTATTTAATACCCCTGTGATCATGAGCATGTTAATTATTTGTGAGTATTTACTTTTGTTCTTGAGGTCACGGGAGAAATCATGTTGCAAGTAATCATGTCAATTTGATATGTGCTCGATATTTTGATAGTCTGTATGTTGTGATTCCCTTAATGCTGTTTAGTGAACGTTGACTGCAGGACACTTCACCATATTTGGGCCTAAGGGAATGCATTGTGGAGTAGTAAATAGAAGCTAGGTTGCGAGAGTGACAGAAACTTAAACCCAGTTTATGCACTATTCCGTAAGGGACCGATTGGATCCTAGAGTTTAATGCTATGGTTAGAATTTATTCTTAATACTTTTCTCGTAGTTTCGGATACTTGCGGGAGGGTTAATCATAAGTAGGAGGTTTGTTCAAGTAAGAACAGCACCTAATCACCGGTCCACCCACATATCAAATAATCAAAGTAGCGAACACAAATCAAACCAACATGACGAAAGTAACTAGATGAAATTCCCGTGTACCCTCAAGAACACTTTGCTTGTTATAAGAGTCCATTTTGGCCTGTCCTTTGTATAAAAATGATTGGGATACCTTGCTGCATACTATTTGTTACTATCGTTTCTTGCTCGTTACAAATTATCTTGCTATCAAACTACTCGCTACTTACAGTTTCAGCACTTGCAGACATTACCTTAGTGAAAACTACTTGTTATTTCTTTCTGCTCCTCGTTGGGTTTGACACTCTTACTTATCGAAAAGAGCTACAATTGATCCCCTATACTTGTGGGTCATCAAGTCTATTTTCTGGCGCCGTTGCCGGGGAGTGAAGCGCCTTTGGTAAGTGGAATTCGGTAAGGAAACATTTATATAGTGTGCTAAAATTTATTGTCACTTGTTACTATGGAAAACAATCCTTTGAGGGGTTTGTTAGGGGTATCTTCACCTAGTCCGGAACCACAATTAGTTACCCCTAAACCTACTGCACCTACTGAAAATATTGAATATGAAATCCCTTCGGGTATGATAGAACAACTTCAAGCTAATCCTTATGCAGGAGATGGAATTGAACATCCTGATATGCACTTGATACATGTGGAACAAATTTGTAGACTGTTTAAACTTGGAGGTTTACCCAGGGATGAAGTGATGAAAAAGGTTTTCCCTTTATCTTTGAAGGGAAAAGCGTTGGCATGGTATAGGCTATGCGATGATATTGGATCATGGAATTAGAAACCTTTGAAATTGGAGTTCCATCAAAATATTTATCCTATGCATCTAGTTCATCGTGATCGGAATTATATATTATATATATAATTTTTGGCCTCGTGAAGGATAAAGTATCCCTCTAGCTTGGGGGAGTCTTAAGTCGATGTTATATTCATTCCCCAATCATGAGCTCTCAAGAGAAATTATTATTCAGAATTTTTATGCTCGGCTTTCTTGTAATGATTAAACCATGCTGGATACTTCTTGTGCTGGTTCTTTTATGAACAAAACTATTGAATTCCGGTGGGATCTTTCGGAAAGAATAAAGCACAACTCTGAAGATTGGGACCTTGACGAAGGTAAAGAGTCGGGTATAAAGCTTAAGTATGATTGTGTTAAATCTTTTATGGATACCGATGCTTTTCAAAAGTTTAGCACTAAATATGGACTTGACTCTGAGATAGTAGCCTCCTTTTGTGAATCATTTGCTACTCATTTTGAACTTCCTAAAGAGAAGTGGTTTAAATATCACCCACCTATTAAAGATGAAAGTAAAGAACTAGTACCAGTTAAAGAAGAAACTATACTTTATAATGTTGATCCAGTTGTTCCTTCTGCTTATATAGAGAAACCACCTTTCCTTGTTAGGATAAAAGAACATGCTAAAGTTTCAACTGTGGTTAAAAAAAGCTATGTTAGAACACCTAAACCTGATGAACAAATTAAAGTAGAACCTAGTATTGCTATGGTTAAAGATCTCTTGGAAGGAGATATGGATGGGCATGTTATTTACTTCTGTGAAGAAGCTGCTAGAATTGCTAAACCTGATGGAAAAGGTAAACATAGACCTGTTGTTGGCATGCCTGTTATTTCAGTTAAAATAGGAGATCATTGTTATCATGGTTTATGTGACATGGGTGCTAGTGTGAGTGCTATTCCTTACACTCTATATCAAGAAATTATAAAAGACATAGCACCTACCGAGTTAGAATACATAGATGTTACTATTAAACTTGCAGATAGAGACACCGTATCACCTTGTGGGATTATTAGAGATGTTGAAGTCTTGTGTGGGAAAATAAAATATCCTACTAATTTTCTTGTTCTTGGTACCCCGCAAGATGACTTCTGTCCCATTATCTTTGGTAGACCTTTCTTGAACACAGTAAATGCTAAGATAGATTGCAAGAAACAAGTTGTGGGTGTTAGCTTTGGTGATGAGTCTCATGAGTTTAATTTTTCCAAGTTTAGTAGAAATCATCATGAAAAAGAATTGCCTATTAAGGATGAATTAATTGGTCTTGCTTCTATTGTTGTGCCATCTACTGATCCTTTAGAGCAATACTTGCTGGACCATAAGAATGATTTACATATGCATGAAAGAAATGAAATAGATAAGATCTTCACTACTAGGGAAAAGGCTAGCAGCAGCGCAGGTTTTCAGGCTAGCAGCAGCGCGGGTGGCCGCGCTACTAATAAGGCGCTACAGCTAACTCATAGTAGTAGCGCGGCCCCAACCCGCGCTACTACTGTTGAACGATATCAGCAGCGCTTTTTGGGAACGCGCTACTATTAACTAGCTGTAGCAATTTCTTCATCCCTCGCTACTGCTATATCTTTCATCATTTTCCCCCATTCCCTTTCAGTTCTCCTTTCACTTTCAGTTTTCCTTTCAGATACTAGATACTAGGTACTACTAGTAGATATCAAATTCATAAACCATTACTAGGTACGATAGTACTCCCTTCGTTCCAAATTACTCATCGTGGTTTTAGTTCAAACCACGACGAGTAATTTGGAACGAAGGGAGTACTAAGATAACAATTTCATGCATAGCCAACATGCATCCTCAAGTAGTACATGGTCATATCAACGGCCATCATCATATGTAGTTCTAGATGATATCGACGACGATCATCATATGTAGTTCTAGATGATATAGCCACACACACATATGTAGTTCTAGCTAGATGATATAGCCACACACACATATGTAGTTCTAGATGATATAGCAACACACACATATGTAGTTCTAGATGATATCGAAGACAATCATCATCCTCAAGCCTGGGCGGTTGGTGTTCCTGATAGTAATTAGGATGGCCTGTCCAACACGAAGATTCTTGCCATCGAGGAATTTCTTCCACCCAACCGAGCTTAAGTGTGTGCGACCGTCTGTGTCCACGCGGTAAGTACAGGTTGTGACGGAGCCCCTTGCAGTAAGGCGTAGTCCAGCTGAGCCTTCTTCATCGGGCTCGATACCATAACTCACAGATATGCTCTTTGCCAATTTCTGAATAAGAAAAACATATCAATTAATAAGCATGTGATCGAACTCTACACTAAAACATATATATCATCGACTAGATTCCACACAACATACCATATCATTGGACTGTACACTAAGTAATTCACACTATTAATTTGCATTTGTAAGTATAACATACCATATCATGTCGATCAACCATGGTATTTGTCAAGCGGGTCACGAATGGCACCTCGACAAAGTCATCACGTGGCGGAATTATGTCCCACAGGTTGGACACCTCCTCCTCACTCAGCCTTGTTCTTTGAGCTACGATGGCTTCATGAAGTGGGTCCTCATCATCTTCATCGAGTGGGTCCTCATTATCTTCATCATCTTCATCATCTTCGTCATCTTCATCATCTTCCACCAGGTTGAGATAAATGACAGCTAGCTTGGGTCTTTCTGCTCGGAAGTTGAAGCTGATCAACTCACCACCAGTAAGATGCATGCGAGCGACGAAACGGGCCCATCCATCTCCTCCAATCTGCGACATATTGCGTCCTTTCTCGACCTCCATAGTGTACGGCCTCCCAGGAGCCTCAAATGTCACAGTGTCTCCTGTCAGCTTGTTGAATTTCAACCTCACATTGCATGGGATGATCTGTGTAAACTAAGCAAAATGACACAATGCAGTAATGCCAACACTAAAAATAAAATAGTTATTACATTTCATCTAATTTCTTACCGCCGCATGACGAAAACTCGGCTGGAAGTAGATGCCGAACAGCTTGCCAGTTGCAAGGCTGCTGGCGCATCTTGACTTGCACAGTTGACATAGTGGTGGTGGTGGTGGCGCCATTCTTCCTAAAGCAATATGAGCAAAGGATTACTAAATCAACTAAATCAAAATGTTCCTAAGTCAACTAAATCAACTAGCCTACTAAATCAACTAAATCAAAATGTTCTAAGTCAACTAAATCAACTAACCTACTAAGTCAACTAAATCAAAATATTCTAAGGCAACTAAATCAACTAGCCTACTAAATCAACTAAATCAAAATGTTCTAAGTCAACTAAATTAACTAAATGAATTAGCCTACTAAATCAACTAAATCAAAATGTTCTAAGTCAACTAAATCAACTAACCTACTAAGTCAACTAAATCAAAATATTCTAAGGCAACTAAATCAACTAGCCTACTAAATCTACTAAATCAAAATGTTCTAAGTCAACTAAATTAACTAAATGAATTAGCCTACTAAATCAACTAAATCAAAATGTTCTAAGTCAACTAAATCAACTAGCCTACTAAATCAACTAAATCAAGATGTTCTAAGTCAACTAAATCAACTAGCCTACTAAGTCAACTAAATTATATCAACTAAATCAAAATGTTGCATATGAGCAGGAGGGAGAAGGAGGGCGACTCGAGGAGGGAGAAGAGAGTAGGATGGAGGAGGAAGGCGGAGCGAGGAGGGGCCGGCTGGCGCGGCCAGTTGAGGAAGGACGGAGGAGGAAGGCGGAGCGAGGAGGGGCCGGCCAGCGGCGAGTGGAGAGGGAGGACGGAGAAGGAGGCCGGTACCGAGTCCATCAAGGAGGAGGAGGTGACGGCGCGCGTTGCAGACGGAGGAGGGGCGACGGGGGCGCGCGGCGCAGATGCGCGGAGGAGAGGGGCGACGGGGGCGCGCGGCGCAGATTTTGAGTGGCTGTGTGTGAGTGGATCCGAAGGGAGGAGATCAGGGAGATGGATGGCTTAGCAGTAGCGCTCTTCAGCAAAACACGCTACTGCTAAGCTATCTAGCAGCAGCGCTTTTCACAGTAAAGCGCTACTGCTATGTGTCAGCATGCAAAAATACACACTGATCATCAACGATCTTTTTATGTACAATCTGATTTGACAATATGAGTCCTCACCGGTTTAGGAACATGTGAAGACTCATATTGTAGCCACAAATTCTACACATAGAGTTCAATGAAGATCAAGTGCTTGTCAAAGTGTGAGAAGTAACATATTTAAGGTGGTGGAAACTCTCTTCACGGAGCGAGGTGGGACTAAATTTTTGTAGGAAACTTAGCAGTAGCGCTTGTCGGGGAAATGCGCTGCTACTATGCTACGTAGCAGTAGCCCGCGTCATTTTAACGCGTTGCTGCTATAACTAGCCTCACGGCGGCCTCGTAGGAATTATAGCAGTAGCGCGTCTTTGGGTGGACGCGCTACTGCTATATTTGTCTCAGCAGCGAGTTTCAGTGGCCAGCGCTACTGCTAGTTAGCAGCAGCGAGTTATTTTGGAGCGCGCTGCTGATAAGATTCTGTGTATAGGCTTTTCCCTAGTAGTGCTTCTTTGAACAACGTCCTCTGCTTAAACACAATATGCCTATTGAAACTCTTGGAGGTCCTCCTCCACCTAAGGGTGACCCTGTGTTTGAATTAAAACAATTGCCAGACACTTTGAAATATGCTTATCTTGATGAAAAGAACATATATCCTGTTATTATCAGTGCTACCTTTCATAACATGAAGAAGAAAGATTATTGAAAGTTCTAAGGAAGCACTGAGCTACTATTGGATATACTCTTGATGATTTAAAGGGCATTAGTCCCACTCTATGTCAGCACAAAATTAATATGGAACCTAATGCTAAACCATTTGTTGATCATCAACGTCGGTTAAATCCGAAGATGAAAGAAGTAGTAAGAATGGAAATACTAAAACTTCTGGAAGCAGGTATAATCTATCCCATAGCTGATAGTAGATGGGTAAGTCCTGTTCATTGTGTCCCTAAGAAAGGAGGTATAACTGTTGTTCCTAATGATAAGAATGAGCTTATTCCACAAAGAATTGTTACAGGCTATAGAATAGTAATTGATTTTAGAAAATTAAACAAAGAAACTAGAAAATATCATTACTCTTTGCCTTTTATTGATCAAATGCTTGAAGGATTATCTAAACACACACACTTCTGCTTCCTTGATGGATATTCTGGCTTTTCACAAATACCTGTATCTCAACCTAGTCAAGAAAAGACTACTTTTACTTGTCCCTTTGGAACGTATGCTTATAGACGTATGCCTTTTGGTTTATGTAATGCACCTGCTACCTTTCAAAGATGCATGATGGCTATATTCTTTGACTTTTGTGAAAAGATTGTTGAGGTTTTCATGGATGACTTTTCTGTTCATGGGAAGTCCTTTGATGATTGTTTAAGCAATCTTGAGCGAGTTTTGCAGAGATGTGAACAAAAAAATCTTGTCTTGAATTGGGAGAAGTGCCACTTTATGGTTAATGAGGGCATTGTCTTGGGTCATAAAATTTCTGAAAGAGGTATTGAAGTGGACCAAGCTAAGGTTGATGCAATTGAGAAAATGCCATGTCCTAAGGACATCAAAGGTATTCATAGTTTCCTAGGTCATGTTGGTTTCTATAGGAGATTTATTAAAGACTTCCCTAAAATTTCTAGGCCTCTCAGTAGTCTTTTGCAAAAGGATGTTCCTTTTGTTTTTGATGATGATTGTTTAGAAGCCTCTGAAACACTCAAGAAAGCCTTAATTTCTACACCTATTGTTCAACCACCTGATTGGAACTTGCCTTTTGAAATTATGTGTGATGCTAGTGATTATGCTGTTGGTGTTGTTCTAGGATAAAGAGTTAATAAGAAATTGAATGTTATTCATTATGCTAGTAAAAATCTAGACAGTGCTCAAAGAAATTATGCTACTCTACTAAAAAAGAATTTTTAGCAGTGGTGTTTGCTTGTGATAAATTTAGACCTTATATTCACAGACCATGCTGCTATTAAATATCTTATGGAAAAGAAAGATGCTAAACCTAGACTTATTCGTTGGGTTCTCTTGTTACAAGAATTTGATTTACATATTATTGATAGAAAAGGAGCTGAGAACCCCGTAGCATATAACTTGTCTAGGCTTGAAAATGTGCTTGATGACCCACTACCTATTGATGATAGCTTTCGTGATGAGCAGTTAGCTGCAATAAATGTTGCTAATAGTACTCCTTGTATGCTGATTATGCTAATTACATTGTTGCTAAATATTTACCTCCTAAGCTTTACATACCAACAAAAGAAAAAACTCTCCTATGATTTAAGACGTTACTTTTGGGATGACCCAAATCTTTATAAAGAAGGAGTAGATGGTATTATTAGACGTTGTGTACCCGAGCATGAACAGGGACAAATCCTACGGAAATGTCACTCCGAGGCTTATGGAGGGCATCATGCTGGAGATAGAACTGCTCACAAGGTATTGCAATCTGGATTTTATTGGTCTACTCTCTTCAAGGATGCCCGTAAGTTTGTCTCATCTTGTGATGAATGCCAAAGAATAGGTAATATTGGTAAGCATCAAGAAATGCTTATGAATTATTCACTTGCTGTTGAACCATTTGATGTTTGGGGATTTGATTACTTGGGACCTTTTCCTTCCTCTAATGGGTATACACATATTTTGGTTGTTGTTGACTATGTTACTAAATGGGTAGAAGCTATTCCAACTAGTAGTGTTGATCGCAACACCTCTATTAAAATGCTTAACAAAGTTATTTTCCCAAGGTTTGGAGTCCCTAGATATTTAATGATTGATGGTGGTTCACACTTTATTCATGGTGCTTTTCGTAAAATGCTTGCCAAGTATGATGTTAACCATAGAATTGCATCACCTTATCATCCTCATTCTAGTGGTCAAGTTGAACTTAGCAATAGAGAAATAAAATTAATTTTGCAAAAGACTGTCAATAGGTCCAGGAAGAATCGGTCTAAGAAATTAGATGATGCACTTTGGGCTTATAGAACAGCATATAAAAATCCTATGGGTATGTCTCCTTATAAAATGGTTTATTGAAAAGCTTGTCATTTGCCTCTTGAGTTAGAACATAAAGCATACTGGGCAGTTAAAGAACTCAACTATGATTTCAAACTTGCCGGTGAAAAGAGGTAATTTGATATTAGCTTTTTATATGAATGGAGAACCCGGGCTTATGAAAATGCAAAATTATTCAAAGAGAAAGTTAAAAGATGGCATGCCAAAAGAATCCAAAAGCGTGAGTTCAAAGTCGGAGAATATGTTCTTTTGTACAACTCTCATTTTAGAATTTTTGTAGGAAAGCTCCTCTCGAAATGGGAAGGCCCATATGTCATCGAGGAGGTTTACCGGTCTGGAGCCATCAAAATAAATAATTTTGAAGGCACTAACCCAAAGGTTGTCAACGGGCAACGAATAAAGCATTATATCTCAAGTACGCCTATCAATGTTGAAAGTAATATTATCCAAACTTTGACACTTGAAGAACACATAAAAGAGTCCCTCCGGAACACCCCAAAATCATCAAAATAAGGAGGTACGTGATACGGTAAGTAAACGGTCTACGAAAAATCCGCAAAAATATTTTTTGTTACTTTTGGAATATTTTAGAATTTTGGAAATAAAGAAACACCCAGGAAACATCCCCGTGTGGGCATAAGACACTAGGGCGCACCGGGCATGCCTGGCGCGCCCAGGTGGGTTGTGCCCACCTGGGGCACCTTCCGGACTCTATTTTTCTTCTGTATACTTGTTCCATAAGATAAAAATCCTATATATACTTCCCGAACCTGTTAACCACCGTATCGCGAAGAAATCCTATGTTCTCTTTTCTTGTTGTTCCTAGTCAGATTTATCAAGCCAGGCATCATGTCTTCCTGCTCCTCTAACAACATGGAAGAAGATGCTTGGCTGATGAAGATCGAGACAAAGAGGGAGGAGCTTACGGACTTTGTCAAGGGAGGCAAGGGCAAGGAAGCTACCGTAAATCCATCCCCGGTGACAGCACAAGCACTGCTGGCCGAGGAGGAGGAAGAAGCTCCTTCACCACCAAAGGAGAACTGAGTATCGGGTATGGGCACTCCCCTTGGCTTCCGCCAAGCTTGGGGAGGTGCCCCGGTATCGTATCATCCCACTATCTTTTTGCTTTTACTTATCTTAGTTCGATCTTTTTGCTTTAGATGAAATAAAGTTAGTTCGATCCTTTCTTATTTGAGAGTCTGCTTAGTGCTCTATCCTCGTAATCGTGTGCATGTTATATAATAAAGTTAGTCTGAGTTTTGCTTTCTTTACTTTCATGTTGCAAATAAAGAAAAGAAATAAGAAAGGAAGAAAAATAAAAAATATAAATATATAAAAGAAAGGAAATAAATCAATAAGATCATATACTAATCCTATGGTAGGTGATAGCACTACATAAGGAAAAGTATAAGTAGGAAATTTTATTAGAGATTGACAAATAGAGTATTAGTCAATGATGCAACTCATGAAAGAATTAATAAGGAAGAGAAGATTCACATATAAATATACTATCCTAGAAATCTTTTGTAATTGTGAGCCCTCATCAAAATATTATATGCCAAATTTTTTGACGTTGGACAAGGAAGACAACTTAATGATTCATGTATATTTATATTCACATAGAAGTCATATTGTCATAGATCCTTTAACATGTGATGCTTGCCCCCTATCTTTGCTAGCAAAAAATTCCGCACCAAGTAGAGATACTACTTGTGCATCCAAAACCCTTAAACCCAAATCTTTTTCAAGTTCCACCATACCTACCTATGGATTGAGCAAGATCCCTCAAGTAAGTTGTCATCGGTGCAAGAAGGCAATAAAAATTGCTTCTAAATATGTGAGATCATTTAGTGTAAGAGAAAATTGAGCGTTGTACGAACTTGGATGACAAAGAATAAAAGCAACAGACTGCATAATAAAGGTTGTCATCTTAAGGGGCAATACAACGCGATGTTCTCTTGCACTAAGGGATTGAGCATGCAAACAAATAAGCGCATGGCGACCTGTGCTTTCCTCTGCGAAGGGCCTATCTTTTACTTTTATGTATTTACTTTTATGCAAAGAGTCAAAGTTTTCCTTCTTTTCCTTTTTATTTTCTCTTTTAGCAAGCATCATGTGGTGAGGAAAGATCTAGGCACATATGTCCAGTTGAATATAGATAACATGAGTTATTATTGTTGACATCACCCTTGAGGTGAGTATGTTGGGAGGCGAAACTATAAGCCCCTATCTTTCTAGGTGTCCGGTTGAAACATTTTGCTCATGGGTACGAGGTGAGTGTTAGCAATCATAGAAGACTATATGATGGTTGAGTATGTGGACTTGCTAAAAGGCTCCGACACGTGACTCTTCCTGAAAAGATGATGAATTGTAGTTGCAAAGTTGACTGAGTATATAGTTTTTGGTTTTTAATAGAGTTTTTGCTTTATACTTCGATTATGTGATGAACTGTTACTTATTCATGGGAAGTATATGATGCACGCTCAATGATAAAAGTCCTATGTTCAATTTTGTTGTTGTTATAATAATCAACACGATGCTTCTATGTCCGTATTTTTGTTTTTATCGACACCTCTCTCTCAAAGCATGTGGACATGTTTTTTGATTTCGGTTTTCGCTTGAGGACAAGCGAGGTCTAAGCTTGGGGGAGTTGATACGTCCATTTTGCATCATGTTTTCTTACTGTTATTTATAATGTTTTTATCCATAATAATGCTTTTTGGAGTAATTCTAATGCCTTTTCTCTCATAATTTGCAAGGTGCACACCAAGAGGGAGAATTCTGGCAGCTAGAAATCTGGACCTGAAAAAGCTACGTCAGGCTACCTATTCTGCACAACTCCAAACAAGCTGAAACTTCATGAAGAATTTTTTATGGAATATTTAAGAAATATTGGAGCAAATAACCACCAGAGGGGGCCCACCAGGTGGGCACAACCCACCTGGGAACGCCAGGGAGCCCAGGCGCGCCCTGGTGGGTTGTGCCCTCCTCGGCCCACCTCCGGTGCCTATCTTCTAGTATATAAGTCATTTTGACCTAGAAAAAATAAAGGAGGAGACTTTCGGGATCGATCGCTGCCGTCTCGAGGAGGAACTTGGGCAGGAGCACGTTTGCTCTCCGGCGGAGTGATTCTGCCGGGGGAACTTTCCTCCCGTAGGGGGAAATCATCGTCATCATCATCACCAACAACTCTCATCTTGGGGAGGGCAATCTCCATCAACAGTTTCACCAGCACCATCTCATCTCAAACCCTAGTTCATCTCTTGTATTCAATCTTGTTACCAAAACTATAGATTGGTGCTAGGGGGTGACTAGTAGTGTTGATTACATCTTGTAGTTGATTACTATATGGTTTATTTGGTGGAAGATTATATTTTCAGATCCATTATGCTATTTAATACCCCTCTGATCATGGGCATGTTGATTATTTTTGAGTAGTTACTTTTGTTCTTCAGGTCATGGGAGAAATCATGTTGCAAGTAATCATGTGAATTTGATATGTGTTCATATTTTGATAGTATGTATGTTGTGATTCCCTTAGTGGTGTCATGTGAACGTCGACTGCAGGACACTTCACCATATTTGGGCCTAAGGGAATGCATTGTGGAGTAGTAAATAGATAGTGGGTTGCGAGAGTGACAGAAACTTAAACCCCAGTTTATGCACTGTTCCGTAAGGGACCGATTGGATCCTAGAGTTTAATGCTATGGTTAGAATTTATTCTTAATAATTTTCTCTTAGTTGCGGATGCTTGCAGGAGGATTAATCATAAGTAGAAGGTTTGTTCAAGTAAGAACAACACCTAAGCACCGGTCCACCCACGTATCAAATTATCAAAGTAGCGAACACAAATCAAACGAACATGACGAAAGTAACTAGATGAAATTCCTGTGTACCCTCAAGAAAGCTTTGCTTGTTATAAGAGACCGTTTTGGCATGTCCTTTGTATAAAAACGATTGGGCTACCCTGCTGCATGCTATTTGTTACTATCGTTACTTGCTCGTTATAAATTATCTTTCTATCAAACTACTCGCTACTTACAGTTTCAGCACTTGCAGACATTACCTTACTAAAAACTACTTGTCATTTCCTTCTGCTCCTCGTTGGGTTCGACACTCTTACTTATCGAAAAGAGCTACAATTGATCCCCTATACTTGTGGGTCATCAACACTGTTGTCAAAGTTGCCGATCAGTGCAAATACACTCCGCAGCAAAACAAGTTCAGAACTGAAACCACTTCAGAAGAGCTCAATAAACAATATCCTGGGTACCCATAATGCTGGGAAAGATGCTTAGCAAGCTTATTAACTTTCTCTTGTTTGGCGCTTAAATCCTCCAGTGCTTGCTGTTGCACCAGAAAGTATGCATCTGAATTCTACAGGGACTTCCTCAGGCCTTTGGCTTCCTGTCGCTGAACATGTAATCGATGTCTTTCAACTTGAAGTTGACACTCAAGAAGCCGAACTGATTCAGGCAGCGAGTTCGAAGAGCTGGTGCCAGCAGTAGTGGCCAGTAACTCGAACACTACATCAAGACAGGACTTTGGGGTTGTCTCAGTGTCTTTAATATAGTTTTTATCAGCTTTCTTGGAGACCAACAAGATGTCTCACTATCTTGAACCTTATCTGCATTTCCTTTACCATTGCATAACGGGGTACTCTTCTTCAATATTTTATCCGCATTCTAAAAGAGAAACAAACAGACTCATCACAGGTTTACCATGTTGTATATGAAACTCATTTTGGTAAACCAGTTCAGTAGTAAGGTGGATAGGATAATAGCATGAAACAAACATATATCTGTGTAGTATGGTCACTGTATGGTTTGTATCATTCTAGTTTATGTTGCCAAATCAAGATAGAGATAGTTCAAATCATATCTATTTAAGACAAAGCAGCATAGACAGAATATAAGTGTGGGAAACAACAATAACAACACTTGTAATATGCATGACATGAGAACATAACTGTTTATTCAATTGAAACTGAAATCAACATAGAGCAAGTTACAACAGCAAGCACGTTAAAGAAACAGGTTTAAAACATAGGTGTTGCTCCATTGGAGTTTCAATTGCATCCTTCAAATTTGAAATTAGTTGGTATGAGTAAATACAGTGATGCAAGAGCAAAGGAGTATGAACCATAGCTACGGAACCTGACCTGAGAACAATTCTTCTTCTGCTTTAAGCGTTGACTTGGGGTTCGGAGTGGTTTTCCTCGTGCTTTGGGCACTGTAGTTGCCTTACTAACTGCTCGTGTTTGGGTGCTCTGTGGTGGAGACGGTGCTGTGTCAACTGGAACTGGGTTACTATCTGCTAGGGTTGGGGTTAGAAGGGGTGTAGCTGGTTCTCTATCCAGCTGGGTAGGGGTACAATCTGCGTGAGTCTGGGTTATGTGTGGTGGGGCTGGTTCTTGGGCAAGTACAACCATGGTTCTATCTGCATCGACAGGTAGCACGATCTTTTCTGAAGACCATGTTTTTACTACCACAGATACCGCCATCACTCCCTCCAATTCAAATTGCTGATAAATAGGAAAATTAATTGAATGTACAAACATTGTAAGATAGACAAGTACAATGGATAGTAGGAAAGAAAACAGGACATGAAATAATTCACATTTATGTTGTCTAACCAAACAGATTTTGGAGCTCTCCATTACTTCCTTGGCATTGAGATTGTTCGCCGTGCCGACGGGTTCTTTCTACATCGGCAGAAGTATGCTCACGAGTTGCTCGAGTGAGCGGGTATGTTTAACTGCAAGCCCGCTCCAATGCCTGTTGACACCAAGGCAAAGGTCTCTGCCCTGGAGGGCTCTCCTGGGCCTGACGCTGCGTTCTACCGCTCCATCATCGGTGCCCTCCAGTATTTGACGCTCACCCGCCCAGACTTGCAGTATGCAGTGCAGCAGGTGTGCCTTCACATGCACTCCCCCCGTGTTTCTCGCTGGACTCTGGTGAAGCGTATTCTTTGGTACATACATGGCACTATGACCTCGGGACTCACTCTGACGGCTTCGGCCTCCACCAACATTGTTGCCTACTCCGACGCCGACTAGGCTGGCTGCCCCGCCACTCGACGTTCTACGTCAGGCTGCTGTGTCTATCTCGGGCCCTTGCTGATTTCGTGGTCGTCCAAGCGACAGCCAACGGTTTCTTGCTCGATTGCCGAGGCAGAGTATCGGACAGTCTCTAACGCCGTTGCTGAGTGCTCTTGGCTCCGTCAGTTTCTCCAGGAGTTGCTTTGTGAGGTGCACAAAGCCACGATTGTCTATTGTGACAACGTCTCCGCCGTTTACCTCTCCACCAACCATGTTCATCATCGCCGCACGAAGCATATTGAGCTTGATATACACTTCGTTCGCGAACAGGTGGCGCTCGGGAGGATCCATGTTCTACACGTGCCTACCGCTCAGCAGTTCGCCGATATTACGACAAAGGGACTACCGTCCACAGTCTTTGAGGAGTTTTGGTCCAGTCTCTACGTCTTCGAGGATGCTTCGACTGCGGAGGGTGTTGAACATACGTTGTCCATTGTACATGTATAGGACTAGGGTCATCTTGTATTTATACCATTGTATCTCCTCTCTCCCCTCTGTATATTTGTGCATCTTGGGAGACAAGTAGAGGCCAGTCCATCCTGTACCTATATATGTGCATCATGCACACGATCAATGAATTATCGATGCATGCAATCTCTCTTCCTAACTTACAGTCTCGATAAAATTGCCACGGGCCAGCTGCTCCGTACCGATTCCTGCCTCTGAAACTGGACCCCGCGAGTCAGGATACGGCGGCCGCTATGTTTTGGACAGCACGTGCTCGCTCAAACAAGTTTTGGCACCACTTTTCTGTATTTTGCAACATCAGGCATCAAACTGCACATCCCAAGCAACTTCATGTACCACCAGTGCATTTACCAAGGAAAAATGAGACGCGACCTCCATTGATGCAGCACCGGAAGGTTTCTCCCATATTCAATTTTTTTTTCAAATTTGTGGGTTATTTGCAGCAACAGCAGGAAAAATGAGACGCCATCAAACCTGGCACGGAAGAAAGCACGCACCGTGTGTGCGAGGGGCTGCAGCGTGGTCACAAGAAAACAAGATGCTGTCACGCAAGCCCCACCGCTTCTGCCCTGAACTACCACCGAGCCTATCTGTTTACTTTAGCTCGTGCAGGGTGAAGAAGAGTGCTACAGCTCGGAGTAGAGCGGGAACCGGGAAGGATTGATTCTGGAGTCTTCTGTCCCCAGATTGGAGGGCCCCACACGCAGACACCAACTAGGCAGGCAGGAAAGAAAACATGCTTTGGATGCGCCCAGTCCAAACTGCCCTGCGTCTGCGCTGATACGGCCTGGGTAAAAAAGCCACAATTGCTTCGCTCCCTGCCGCTCCTGCACCCTGCCCCCCTGAACGGTTGTTTACTTTAGCAAAAGAGAAAGACGCAGAGGAAGTGCACTGCAGATGACAAGTAGTGTCTCTTGCAATTCCAATTGCCGAATTCCAAATTGTTTGTTGTAACTAAACGCAATCAGTACATTCTATGTGAAGGAAGGATTTGAGGCTTGTACATTGCCTTGATCCATGTTACTATTCTCATCTTTATTTCTGCCGATATTTCATCATCCAAAAGCGTGCAACAACCAGGAAAGAAAAAAGAAGAAAATTAAGGCCCAGTCAAACTTGGGAGGGAAGAAAGAAACATGCACGCACCGTACGTGCTGCAAGCAAACAAACTGCCTCTGCCATGTATGTTCTGCCATCGCCACTGTTTCACTTTATCAGAGGGCACAAACGGATCTCTGACAGTTGAAAAATGTTGCACTGGTAGTTCCCCCGTTGGCCTCCAGCTGGCTTTACGCCCATGCGCATGGCCATGGTGTGATCACGCACCCGCTCCCTACCCTGTACTGACGGCAATGAAACACTTGTAAACAACGGTGACGCTGGAGTTCCATAGTAGTATCCATTTATTTTATTTTACGTTAAATTCATAGTTTTCATCTGGTAAAGTCGCTTGTTTACTTTAGCCAAATGACCGGTACAGTAGCTTGTTCCAGATCCGTGAGCCATGGCTGTTGTTCTTTTCGTTTTTGGGCACGTTCAGTTGGCTAAAAATTTGGGCATTGCAAAGTGGTAGTACGGCACACTTCGGATTCCATCCTTATCTTGTTGACACGGTCGCCGTTTGGTCATTGGGAAAGAAAGCAAACTACAGTGCGCTAGCTGTTGCTTGGCTGCCGCTCCTGCACCCTGGCGCCTCAACTGCTCGCGCCTGCCTGTTTACTTTAGCCAAAGCACGCAGAGAGAGAGAGAGAGAGAGTTAAGAGCGGGAGAGAGAGAAAGAGAGAAAGGGGCTGTTCCAAAATTTTGTAACTAAACGCAAAAATAATACTATATGTGTGAATGAATTGAGGCTTTTTCGGAGTGCATGTTTGATTTTCTACGTTGCATTGGGCCATGCAAGTTATTCTCAGCTTTAGCCTGCCGTATTTTCTTCACTCAAATTCAAAATCATCCGTGGTAAATTTGCAACGAAAAGGTTGGGGAACAAGACCCAACCAACAACAAACCAAGGGAAGGGAAGAAAGTAACCATGACCCTGCTGCGGCCACTGTTTGCTTTGCTTTATCAGAGAGACCCCCTGACCACCTACTACGTACGGAAATGGGGCTTCAAGAGAGACGATCTTTCTGGCAACCCTTCCGTTGTCCTCCACCTCCACGCACGCCATGTGATCACGCGCCCCGCTCCGCTATATATACACCCACGCCCCTCCTCGCCCTTCCCACTTTCTCTTCCAGTCTTCGCCCCTCTCCACCCTTTCTGCGGTTCTGCCTTCGCCCCTCCCCTGCCGTCCGTCATGCTACCCGCCGGGAAGACCACGCCGTCGTCAGGCACCTCTCTCGTGCTGGCCGGCAACAAGGCAGCGTCGGCGTCGCCTTCGATGGTCTTCGCCAAGCAAGCGCCGGCCGGCGGTCTGGTGCTTGCCGTGGACGGCAAGCGCTCGGTGGCCACGCTCGCTCCCGTCCAGGGACGCGGCCCCGCCTTCTCCGACGACGACCGCAAGCCCAAGGATCCGTGGAACTATTTCGAAAACCTCTCGGAGGCGTGGCGTTGAGAGCGGCGCCAGCGTCCTCCTCTCGGAGGCGTCGGCGTCTGAGTGGCCCGCGGAGCAAGAGCGCGCGCTGCAGGGTGGGTACGCCTATTGCGGGAGTGCATGCGCATGGTGGCCGCGGCCGGGTACGGTCTCTCGAGTACGCGGCGGCGGATAGGCGCGCTGTGGGGCTAAGGGCCTGCCGCGGTTGGTGTAGATCGATCGTCTCCGTGGAGCGGCCGTCTGGTGCTGTCGTACTCGCGACGTTCTAGAGCTGTCAGGGAAGTTCGGGAAACGCGTCCAGTCGGGTATCTCGACGGTGCTCGCCGCACGGGTTGGTCGAGGGGCTCGTGGAGATAGGGCGCGCGCGGGTCGGTGTGTGCCTCGTTCGGGAGTGTGCTAGGTAACGGTGGCCCGGTCGCCGAAGCTGGGCAGCGGCGGACATGCCTGGCGCGCCTTGGGGCGGTCTGGCGCTGGTTGAGAATGACGGTGCCGGAGATGTATACGCGTTCCGCGCATTCTACGCCGAACTCGTCCCGAGATGCAGGCGTTCCAGGCGTTCCTCGTCGCGAGCCTTGTCTGAGCACGTGGATGCGACGTCGGCATCGGCAGCGATGTTCGCCGTAGCTGCTTGTTCTCTGTGATTTGGTTTCGCTTCTCCAATGTTTCGTTTTGTTTGTTATATGTTTACTAGTAAGTGTGCACGTACAATGCACGTCAAACAATGCGAAGAAAAACTTAGGCTGCGCTTGGAACGTCGTTTCCCACCCGATTCCGCCTGTAAAATATGCGCATGTAAACAAAACGGGTGGATGGACGGACCACGTGATTGGAACGTCGTTTTAGGGGTATAATTATTACGATGGTTTCTCCAAATCCACCGGTATTAGACTGGTATGTGATACACGCCTCAGCCCATCCGATTTGTATATATGACTGGCGGGGGTATTCTGTTGGAGACCGGTAAATTACAGGCGTAAAGATTTGCAGGCGTAAGAAAAATCAGGCAATCCAATCGGGACCTTAGTGGGATATTTAAGTGATGAGTTCATAGTTCTAATCATGAGCAAGGGTTATGTGAGTGTCAGGTTTGACAAAATAGTGTTTAAAAAATGGTTTGGCAAAGCAGGGAGTGATATCCTAGTTTGTTATAACCGTCAGGAATAATAAGAAACCAATGAAAAAAGAACATAATATTAATAGGTAATTCATTATTGATTACACCAACCATTGAGTTATGAATTCACATTTCATATGATAAATTTCCATAGAATTTACATATATACATGAATCAAAAGTAAAAAAAAGGGGTGCAACATGTAAAAAAATACAAGTGCTCGTCATCGTCGCCATGCGCTGCAACAAATAATAGTAAAAAAAACCAAAACACCATTCCGATATTTGATTTTGAAACAGTGGGCATATGTACCTCTTCATTCAGAAGAATATGATACAATTTATTGCCTTGATTGATCATCTCAATTTCTTATTTCAACCTCCTGTTATAGTGATGATGTTCCTTGTACTTGCCATGTGACTGCTCAATGCTTCTAAAATCCCAACACAATGAAGAGAATGAAACCAAAAGCTATGGACAAAAAGACGTAGAGAGCAAATATGTACGGTACTTCTTAATAAGACAACAAAATTTATGAGGTCAGATTTTAGAAAACATTTTGAGATAGAATATCATTTTGGCAACCTTGCTCATATGATTTATTAATCAGTACAGATTATGTACCTGAAAAAGATTGCCTTTCACCACACCTTTTTTCTTCATCGATGTGCTTCTCTGTAAATGAAAGCCTCTGGACAAAACATCACCCAGATTTGAGAAGCATGGAGGCTACTTTCTGTAGAAAACACAAAAGGGGCAATCTTATTATCACGGTTTCTCTTTGGAGTATTGTGATCACTTAAAATAACCAATAGCAAAGCCTTTGCAGCATACTATGGTAAGAAAAAACTTGGGGGCAAGGTCACGAGCTGGGAGATGACATTTGCGGGAGGCAATGGAAAGCTCCAAGATGACCGCTTGCAGGAGGGCTGAATCACAACACTAAAACACTCCTTAGATGAATTACACATTAGAAGCATTTTTAGATAACAAAAGAACCCCAGTGGTTCTGTAGGAACTTGGACAGCAACTTACTAATACTGATTCGGCAACTACAATCAGTTTATTCTCTTGAAATATCCTCCCCTGTGGTTGGCTCATATTGCCCAGCCCTATTTTTAGAAAATGGTGCTAAGTTCTGAAATTAGCTACCACATCTGGAAATGACATCTTATGGACTCTTGGAGTACAATCCAATTTCAAATTAACCAACAACAGCTTAGGGATTGAGTGACCAATAACAATCCGTGCAAGTTTTTTTATTTCAACATAACGTTCAGTTAAACAACTCTAGAGATTTATTTTTTGCAAGGAAACAACTCACTTCTCAAAGAAGCAACCATGTCTTCCTTTCCTCCTTGAAGTCCTCGAACTGCAGCCTCCACTTTGCCCATAGAAGGAGCAGCAGCAGCAGCACCGTCTCGAAGACTTTTTTTTTGGAAACTCGTCTCTATCATAATCTACAGTTTCACTCCTGCCCACACATAGACTGACATGCTCAACACGCGTTAGTCTTGCTAATCTACAGATTCTGGCAAACGTGCGTTGAATCAGTTTTCCGAACAGTCGAAGAAGCACTGAAATTTCCGTGACTGAATCACTATCATCTAAGGAGCAGGTACATAAGTAAACCGATGCAATTTACAAAAATCATAATTAATCTTGGCTTAGCGCATCCTTTGCAAACTCAGTAGGACTAAAAATATCGTCCCCAATCGATAATCTGAATAGTTGACTGAAAAACTTGTACTGGACACGTGACATGGTCTGATGAGCATTGCAAATTTAAAGAGGTTCTAGTATAATTGTGGCAGTATCGAGAAGTGCCTAGTGCTCATGAATAGAACCCCAAACATGAAGTATAAATATCAATATTTTAGCAGATAAATTTAAGACTCAGATGCTCTGAATTTCTTCATTTCTGAGAAAAATGATATTGCAAGGTAGATCATTTTATTGTACAGTAAGCTCTCGAAAAGCACCTAAATTTCAGTGTACAATCTGAATTGCTAAGAATACCTATAAAAATATAGGCACGGAAATTCTTAGTGCAAAGATTAAAACAACAGAATTGCATAAACTTTTCCCGCAAAAAAAAAGAATTGCATAAACTTACAAGTTTTGCAGATTTTTTCTGAAATCGATTATTTTCTATAGATTATTTGCTAGAACTAATATAGAGTTGGGATAGTTTACACTGATGATCGGTAGTAGTACTTGGTATCCATCAATATTGTTAGTCGAACTGAGACTGCTTACAACCATTTGCTATAGAACTTACATGTGTACTAAAGGATATTCATCAAGAGCAGCAAAATCATTTCATATATGAAGCGAAAATCAAGAATTATTGGCATTAAGGTAATCAGTGAAAGCACATACCCGAACAAAATTTGAAGCAATAAATTTGATTATGTATACGTTGGTCTGATGATGCCTCCGGTGAGAACTTACAAAGAGTACATATGCATCAATTATATTGGAACTGAAGACCAGTCACACACTTGTTGAAATGTAGCAAGGTGTGATGACTTAGATTGATCAGATTCAGAACACGAGTGAGAATTTCAAGTGGGAGGAACATACCAGGATCCTATGGGGAGAATGTGGTGTGGTCTGTCTCGGCGGTTGGGCAACCGCAGCTGGTCATTGAACTCGGGAGTCATGGCGATCAAATCCTTGACAATCTCCTCAGCCTTGTACTTCACATGATACCAGCTAAGGGAGGCCCTGTATTACAACAAGAGGTGTTCAGAAATCAGATCTTGAAAATAATGCTACACTAGATGCAGAATCATGTCAACTGATATAGAGGTAGATATGAATCAATCACCGAAGGCTGTTTACTGCGGAGCATGGCCACAAACATCTTGTTGAGTTCCACGGTGTCGAGGTGAGAGTTGGGGTACTTCTTGAGGTTGACATACAATACAGATATGGGCAGAGAACATACCTGATGACTACAACGCCGGGTCCGCTCCACCACGCCACTTCGCAGGCTCGCTTGCCGACTGCGATGCCGGTAGGAGGGCCCGTGTGCCGCCTACCGGAGGCAGCCACCGCCGGCTGCTGCGCGTTTGTCGTGGCTTCCATCACCCCGCACTGCGGCTCGACGACCCAGACGGCGGCGAGATCCTGGCAGCCGGACCACACCCTGCACACGCCCTCTCACCTCGTCATCACCCCACACTACTTGGCCCGCACCGACCCGTCCCCCGTCACGCCCGCCGCAGCCGCTCCAGCTCGGCAGGGTCGAGCAGGTGCTCCCCGGGCGTCGGCTCCCGCGCTTTCTTCTCCCGCCGCAGCGGCGCCTTGAGGCCCTCATCCCTCGCCGCCGCCGCGTACCACAGGACCAACCTCCCATTCCCATCTCCCCAGCCTTCACCTTCGGACTTGGAAGGTCGGAGAGCTCAATGGAGCGGATCCGGTGGATGATCCCGAGGACGACTCCGCGAGTGCAGCCGCCAGGGACGCCGACGCTGAGGGAATCTCGTGGACGTCGCAACAGAAGCCCAGCGTCCGCGGCAGGGGATGACGTGTTAATTGCCGTTAACTGTGCCTATTTTTTTGGAATTGATCGCTCCATTATTTTTTCAGGACGCGGACGACAGGGGTTCGTTAGCTATCGCAGAGTTTCGTCCGCTCTCGTAAATTGCTAAACGTACACAGGGAAGGGTTAACTTTTATGTTGACGGTTAGATCTAATTAGTTGGACCGGATCGTGTGGTGGTATTTTCACTCGGTTATTCTGTGTACGTGCTTGTGGGTGCGCTTAGGAAAGAATATGTTTGCTTATTTAATAGTAGTAGAGATTAGATCTGTTAGCTATAAACCGCGTTGTCTCATGATGATCTTCTTATTTACTACTCCCTCCGTCCGAAAATACTTGTCATCAAAATGAATAAAAGGGGATGTATCTAGACGTATTTCAGTTCTAGATACATCTCTTTTTGTCCATTTTGATGACAACTATTTTCGGACGGAGGGAGTACTACCTCGGTCCCATAATATAAGAACGTTTTTGACACGACGGAGGTAGTACTTTTTTGCGAATTCATCGTCTCAGAATCTGCAGGGGTTCTCGGCGGAGAAGATCAAGACCATGGCAGAGGAAACGTCCTCTCTGCTGCGGGGCCTCTGCGTTCCAAAGCAGAGCAGCATCGCCGAGCAAGTTTGCTTCTCCAAAGAAGTCGAGGCCCTCCAGAAGGCGTGCGACGGGATGGTCGCCGGAGCACCCTTCGGCGAAGATGAGGCCATAAACATGCTGATCGGCGTGCAAGCTCGTATCCGTCTCCTCCTGCTCCCCTCTGACAACAAGCAGACCCCCCAGGAATTCCTCATCTCCTCCATGGGTGAGAACAAGGCCTCGGTGGAGGAGTACATGTCTGTGGAGGACAAGATCACGGTATGCTCACTCCCGTGTGCTAGTGTAGATCTTCCCCGGCCGCCGTGATGTTTCCATGCAAGTATATCAGACTCAGACCTCGCTGTGTGGTTGGCTGGTTGCAGGGTGAAGCTGAGGGAAGGACCAGCCTGTACGAGATGGTGAAGAAATCCTCACTCGTCGAGCCCACGCCCACCGTGTGCTCGGACGATGAGGTGAAGGCCGTGCTCCACAAGACTCACGCTCCTCGAGTCTTCTGGCCCGGCGCACTCAACGACCGGCATGGCCGGCCTGTTCTACAAGGTGCGTTCTAACTGCCGTGCTCTCGTGGAAGACGTCGAGAAGAACGGCGTGGACGGCAAGACCGGCTCCGCCATCGCCATGATTCACATCAGTGTGCTCTTCGTGCTTGGGCAGCACAAGAAGTACTTCTCCTACGAGGATGCGGCCGATGATTCTCTGATGGCCTCACTTCGAAGGCTCGAGGTTGCGCTGCGGGACTACAAGATTGGAGGACCGTCGTCTCCACCTTTAGAGACCACAGACTAGTCCCATCAACTCTACCTGTTACCGCCTACCGATCCATGTCATCGACTAGCTTACCTATCTATCATAGGTCTGCGTGTGTTGAGTGAGGCAGTCTATCTCAGTCTATGGTACTTGCATGAGTGCATGAGAGCGAAACTCTTTTGGTATTATGTTACTATACATTGCTCTGCCATTATCTATCGGTCAAGTCTTTGTGTTGATGAGTGAGGTTTATTTTCTATTTTAGTGGATCTGCATTCGTAAGGTACTTGTGCGGAACTCCGCTGCTATTTAGGTTACTACAAATGTATTGCTCTGCTATCATCTTCCTTATATGTATTCCCTTAGATTTCGAGATTGGTTTATGTAATCCGGTTATTTGCTTACCGTCGGTCTCGTCACCTCAACGAACAAAACACAACACCATCCCCCAAAGACGAGCAGGTCTCCGGCCGTCAGTTCACGTGGCTGGTCACGGCCGGGCAGCTTGTATGGATTGGTAGTTTTGTGGTTGGTCATGCGGGTGTGCAGCCTTAAGAACGGTGTGGAAGTGGGAGAGGGGGCTTAGAAAATCACATGCGCATAGGATGTTGATTTTGGTCGCTTGGATGATAGAGTCTTCGACTAGACTGGTGCTTGGCCACGGGGCAAGCATGGAATTCGATGCGATGACTCCAAAAATCATTAACGTGTAGGGTGATGGTTTTGGGCGTTCCAACGACATGGACTCCGACTATGCTCCTGGGCGGCCTCGGGACCGGTGTGGAAGCCAGAGCAGTGGCCTTGGATTGGGTTGTAGAGTGTTGTCTCTTGCCACCTGGATGTTCAAGAGTAGTTGACTAGGCTGGTGCGTATCCTTCGGGTGGACGTGTACTGTTGTTGTATCATGTTTTCGACCACTTTTCCTTATTAACCTATCAATTCTTTTCTTCTTAATAAAAAGATAGACCTCTTGTTGGTTCCTAGGAAAAGGTCAATGTCAATAAGACCATGCTTAAAGGTTTGGACCATATCCTGCCAAACAATGCTTGGTATAGCTGTGCATCAAGCTTTGTGACAACATCAGCGACCTTGTTGCAAATTCTCAAGCAAGATGACATAGAGAAACTAGAAAAAATTGAGTTCAGGAGAAACTTCATCTCCTAGAAGAGCATTTCGTTTCTCCAAGGTCTAAATCATTATTTTCAATGACATGGACGAAGGACTTGGGTGTTAGACTCCAAGTCAAACTGATCAGTCCCCAATCATATGTTTGCATGAATCACTTAGACAAGCAATAAGCTTCAGTTTTTAGAGGATCCATAGCGAAATATATTTTGTACGTGCTAGTTCCCATGAAATCTCCAGCCTAGTCGTTGATAATAAAGCCCCATCCATCGATTTCCATGTCAGGATCCGACGGCCCATCAAAATTTATCTTCACCCTATCTTGCACAAGTAGCTCTCCGACGTTGCACATATAGAGCCAATTGGGAGAAGTTGTCACAAAATCTGAAAAGAACTGGCCCATACAAAGTTCCGCTGCCATAATGGGGAGGCAGAGCTAGCTGATCACACACGTCGCAATCCTTGCACCACTTCCTCTTCTCTAAGCAACCCTTCAACATCTTAATTTTGTTTCTTGTTTTTCCACCCAATCCACAACAAAGCCAAGATCTTGTCAAGTTTGTATTTTGTGTGCATTATCACACGCAACACTTCCTTTGGCCTCGACGTCCACACTAGTTAACAACTCTCTCCCTTCACCCCAAGCCTTCCCCAAATCTGGCCCAAGCCTTTGCATCTCAAGAAAGTGTGCGCGACTAGAAAAAGTGCGTCTATCTCAATTCCCCTTCTTACAATGCTTGCTTGGTGTGGTAAAATGCCATGGGCAATCTGCCAAAGAAATTGGAGCACATTCGGTGAGCATGGACAATTCCAAATATCATTCCAAGAGAAATGAACAACCCAGTTTCCTTGATGCCTCCCTCGATGAGCTTCCTTGCACCTCTTCAACTGCTACAAAGTCATATAAGACCGATTGTACACTGAATTTTCCTTTTGGATCAGAGAGGAATGCCATGCATCACATTGGTCGCCCACTAGGGGGTAGCTAAGATCACAAGTGCATCCACTTGACATAATCATTCCTTGACTAGCTGCTCATCCAAGGTATCCGTGCTCAACTCGATTGGCTCAACAACCCTATCCAAGACTATTTCTTTAGTATGTTATTGTGGATCGACATCCATTCATGGCAACCACAGTCCTTCCATAGTTTTGAACATTTGCTCCATCTCCTACCCATTTCATAACCCTTCCTTTAACAACTGGTATTCCCAGAGGATACTTCTCCAAGCACACGAAAATTCGGCTTCTCTTCTACATTAAACACAACAATTGCCGAAAAGTATTTTGTCCTTCAAAACTCTGGCACATAATGATGATGAGTCAGTTAACATCCTCCATCGTTGTTTCACAAGCATCGGCATATTCAAATCATACAAGTCTTTGTACCCAAGCACCTAAGATTTCTTCGACTTGGAGTCTGTCTCCCAATTTATCTGGTGAACCTTGTTAACGTTATCTTGATGTGCCCAGTGCCCATAAAAGATGCCTAACCATCGCACTGATATGGTTGCATAATCCCTTTTCCGAGTCAAAGCATGACATGGTGAATGGTGGAATAGCATGCACACAAGACTTTGCAAGGATTCCGTTCTCCATTTTTTGTCAATCATCTGACCATCCATCCATGCATCTTCATCCACATTTGCGCCCTCAAGTAGCTGAAAAATTTCTGTTTTTGATCGTCCCACAGTAACCTCGGGAACCTCTCATTCTGCATTTCTCCTCAACAATCAGTCCTTTAAGGAAAGAATATATTAGCGTTTGTTCCCTCAAGTAGCTGAACATTTTCCTTTTTGATCGTCCCACAATAACCCCGATACCTCTCATTCTGCGTTTCTCCTCAACAATCGGCCCTTTAAGTAAATAACATATTCAGGATGGCTTTTTGCGAGATTACAAGAGACGATGACACAACATATGGTGTGGACACAATCTAGGACGCTAGACGAGATAAATTGAACGGCGAAGATGGTGCAGATCTGTCAAACCCTTGCTTTTATAGGGTAGTATAAAATAACAATGCAATAGTATATCACGTGAAATAATGAATTAGACGTTTAGAATATAGGTTCATAGTGTGGTGTATGTTTTTGTACACGTGGTTGCATGCAATATTATATCACATAAAACCATGAATCAAAAGTTTAGAACATATAGAGGTTTATAGGGTGGTGTATGTTTTCGCACATGTCGTTGCTTGGTATATGAAAACATAACATATATCTTGAATATATACAATTTAATGTCCCATGCACTTTAAATTAATTTCAGATTTCACACAAAACTAGATCCTATGAAATTAGAATATGAAATTGGGACTGGTTTGCACGTTTCCTTCTACCGTTCTACATGCTCACTCCTTGCTAAAATTTTAAGCTCCTCGGATTTTGAACATAATTTTTTTAATCAAAATATGAGTTATTATATGCCACACAAGGTAGTATATAAAAGAATTTTACGCCAAAAAACTGACCATCAAAAGCTTCTTTTAAATGCCAATCAAACGATATACTTTCATGGCGCATAATTGACGTGGTCCTTTAGTTTCAAAATTTGAGAGGTTTAGATTTTAGAAAGGAGGAAGTAATATATTTTCAATAGATTACACTGTGTATCGTAACACGACGTTCTTTTCCATACTTTTTTGTATAAAATATCGACATATGTAATATACAGTAGCATATAACGTCCAAACCTAACACAAAATTTAAACCACATCTTCACAAGGTGGGTAGTATGGCTTTTACATACGTGCGCCACGTGAGGCTTCACACTTTCACAGTATTGTTTGTATGCTCGCCTGACATAGGCCATTTGGTGGCCATATCGATCGGTGCATGCCTCGCTAGAAAGTTCCGTCGTTTCTGCACGTAGAAAAAAGAAGTTCTGTCGTTTCTGGAGTAAGTAAAATGGAAGCACTTTTCGCCAAAAAAAAAAGAGTAAAATGTAAGCGCAGGCGTGGCGGGAGGCGAGATGGAACGCGCAGCGGCAGTGGCCAGGTGCATGCTTGCCATCCTCCATGGGTCGCGCGCCGCGCCAAGAGAGTAGATTTGACGGTTACGTGACCAAGGGCGGGGTACGGCTGGCATTTGCGAACCGACACCCGGGCCCACCTGATTCTGTTGTGTCCCCCGCGCATCGTCAACCTGGCGGGCTGCATGCAAGCTGGAGACTGATTCTGCGGGGCCTACTCCTCCCGCTTTTTGACGTGGGGACTAATCACGCAGCTCATGCATGACAAAGGTAACTCCTGGGTCGTAAATAATGCAGCGATATTTTTCACCATTTTTTTTTACTATTTGATGTCTAATATTCGCAATTTTTATAACATAAAAAAAATGAGATCCATTGGCACTAGCACCCAGGACATATTTTGATAGAAGGAGCCCACCCGGGTGAGACCTTGGAAATTCGCTCCCGACGGGAGTCGAACCCCGGTCTGCAAGAAAGAGCCACTGCTCTCTTGCCACCAGGCTACTGCCTGATCCTTTGATTTTTATAACATATACTACATAAAAGATTATGACACCAGATTATGACACCCCCAACTCTAGGGTCCTATATCCGGTGATGGATGCATCCTAGAGAAACTCCAGGAGAGTCGCCATATTTGCAGCTTCCAATACACTTATGGAGGGCGCTCAATATTTTAGGAGGTTGTCGAGGCAACGTGCAAACTCAGAATCGGCAAAGTACAACCTCCGAAGTTTCCCTGCATGTGGGACCCGCCAGTCATTGGTTGTAACTCTTTCTTCCCCACATTCCCCACCCATCCACATGCAACAAACAAAAAAAGTCATCAATTGGTTCATTTTTTTTTGAACCGGGCGAATCCCCTTTCCATTACTTGACATAACGGAAATACAACCAAGTTCAACAGATAGGACGGGAAAGAGGAAATCAATTGGTTCATATAACTAAAATAAACATGATTTCCTTCATTGGTAGAGGAGAAAACTGAGTCACACTGTGACTTAGTACATATAGAAAGGTAAATCTAAATCTAAATCTAAAACTACATAAAACAAAACTAGTTGCGTTGATGGCATGAATTGCTGGTGCGAAATGCAGAATTGGTTGTAGGCTAAGGCGACCACATCCCGCATCGGCCATGCGGCATCGCCGGAGTCGCATTTGTGGGCAGGTGCGCGGTTGCAAAGCCGACAGTCCTTCTCGGTGTTCATCTCCGAGCAATAACGTCCACAATTTGGAGCAACCTCCAAAGATTATGGAGGCCGAGGTCGGTATGGCAAGTCCTCTAGACCCGTTTTTGGCCTTGGACGCTGCATGGACTGTTTTTGTGGCGATCTGAACGATATGCCACATCTGCTAGATTTGCTCTTATGCTATAAACTTACTTTAATGTCTCCTTCAAGCTCCGCGGTTCCAATATTTCCTTTTTGCGTGTGTGCTTTTCTACGAATTCTATATGTTGTTGTAAAATAAATATAGTTTCTATCTTGTGCATCAGTTTATAAAGCAAAACGAAATGGATGAATTTAAAATACATTTATTTAGTGTAGTTTGTCATTTTGAATGAAATTAGTGGAATTATTGGATTGGGGTGCAAGCAAGTGCGCATGCATGGGCTCTGGAGTGGGCCCTCATCGATGGATTGGATGGGATGCGCCGAGCAAATTAAATGGTTAACTACATTGAAGTAATTACCAGATCCCACTCCAACGGCGCCAACCAATGACCGGCACACGCGGGCGCACTGGCTGGCTCGCCTCTCTTCCTCTATAAAACGGACGCAATCCGGCCGCCCTCACACGCTACACACACAAGAGAAGAGAGCCGCAGATCTCGGGCGCTTGCCTCGCTTGCTTGCGCATGGAAGATCCAACGCAGCAGCCCGAGGAAGCGCCGCTCCTCCACCCGGCCGTCGGCGGCGACCACGCATGGCTGCAGGTACGTACGTACTCCGGCCCTCCCTTCCTCCCGCCCGTCGGCAACCGAGCCACTCTTTGGATCTGCGTGCTAGTGCGTATCGGGTTCATGTGCGTGTAGCTCCTGTTGGTTGATCGATCGATTCGTGCACCAGATTATTTATGTGTGCGATGGATTCATCATCTCGCCTGCTGTTTGCATCACGATCTGCTCATCTTTATTTCTGCACTGATCCGACACACGCATGTCATTTAGGCCGTACCGGTCAGGTGGATCCTGCTGGGTGTTTTTCTTTTTCTCGAATACGCACGAGTGTGCGTATCATATATTAAAGAAGACATTACATAATGACCGGCGTTTTTTCGCCATCCGCCTAAGCACTAAACCGACTACTCGCCACGTGCCCACTCCGGTGCCACTATGAAGGCCGCTGCAAGGTCCCCTCTCAATATGCTCGCCTGCATCCAAGCTCTACTCTCGCTTCCTATTCGCTCCATACGTGTAACGCTTACATCCGCCCCGTCGAACACTATGGCGTTTCCTGCTGGGTGTTCTGACCGTGGTGGTTTTGTCTGGGATCGGCTTGTTGAGCGCCGGTTCCATTGATTACCATGTGTGGATCGAGACAGTCGTCAACATGGATGCCGAGCAGCGGCAAAGGGGTGAAGTTTGATTTAAACCCAAAGGTTGTAGAGTTCGACAGAAACAAACCCTCACGTTTAAATCCCTGAAATTGGTACCCTGTATTCTCTGATCCCGGTGTAAATAAACCTTCAACCGTTTTAGGTGTGGATTTGATGACGTGGCATCAAGAGGCTGGGTTGTTGACTTTGACCAGTACACGGGAAATTAATGGCATGCCGTAGTACTCGATCTGTACATATTTTATTGACCAAAAAAAATAGTATGACAGGCAACAGCCCAAGGGCCACCGTGATGCACGTACTCATCCCATGCCGTCGCCGTGCTCACGTGCGAGCCGGCGGCTATCGACGCTGCCTGTAAGAGCTCCACTGCCTATGTTTGTGCCTCGTCCGCCTAGAGCTGCGACACCCCTCCGTGAACGATAACGATCTCCAGCGCTTGCTGTGCGAGCTCCGCTACGGCTTGTGAGTTGGAAACCTGTGCGAGCTCCACTGCTTTGTTGCTTAGGCCGAGGTATAATCTTGTGAACGTGAGGGAGATGCTGGTCTGGTTCGGCTCCGGCCATGCACCACAACAAGCTAGAAACATCAACAACATGCAGATGGTAGCAGTGAGCTCACAACAATAGCTAGCCGCCTAGCAAGCGGCAAGCAGTTAGCAATCAGTAGAGATGGACTACACACCGGTGAGCATATGAACTGGCAGGATTGCCATGCGCCACGCCGCGACCACCGGTTGCTGCCTTGTCCGGGCACGAGCGTGAAGTGAGAGGTGCTGCGACAGAGCTTGACGCGGCTGACCAGATGGCCACGACTTCCTCCTCGGTGGTTGGGTCCGGCAACCTCCGCAACCGGGTCGTGAGGAAGACAACGAGGAGAGAGTGCCCTCATGGACGTGCCACGCCACACTCTTACGTACGGCACTGCCGCGATGCCGCACACGCAGGACACGCCGGGAGGAGGAAGAGCCTCAGCCCCCAACCGGTGCTCTCTTAGACGTTGTCGCGGATACGTAAAAGAAATTTTCGTCTGCGGTCGCCGTCGCCGCACCTGCGCGATGCCGCACACAAGGGATGCTGTGCCTGCCGGGAGAAGGAAGAGCCCTCAACAGGCGCTCTTAGACGTTTTTGCGGATTAAAAAAAAAGTTCGCATGTTAGCTGTAGCCCTCGCCATGCCCGCCGAGCTGCAGCAGGAGTCAGCCATGGCGACCTCCTCGAGCCAGCACGGCGTCAAAAGTAGAAGCGAGAGCGAGGAAGAGGTGCATGGCTACAGAGCCGGGTTTAATTTCGTGGGACCCGCTCGCAAATGACCGTTCACTCACCGATCCCGGTCAATCCCGGTCTATCCCGATGCAACGTAGCAATCCTCCTGTTTGGATACAGCCTCAAGGTTGAAAACGACCGAGATTGATGAGGTCAGGGTACCAATTTCAGGGATTTAGGCCAACTCCACCGCGCGACCCCCTACGGACGTCCGTTTTGTCTGGATTCTGTCCATTTGGGTAGGGATTTGGGGTCGTGTTCGGACCTGTCCTGGGATGCGGTGGCCGTGCGCCCAGCGCGCGGCCGCATCCATTTGCCCCATCCTGTCCGCATATATTTCTTTGCAAGTCCTTAAATTTTTTTTATCATTCATTTTTGATACATGACAATACATCATCACATTTTGACTAGTAAAGTAAGACCAAAGAAAACAAGAACCACAAGAATACATTTGACAAGATACCCAACTTCCATAACTGCTTCCTTGAGTTGGGTTAGCGCCTTCTTGATGCACTCATTGTTGATCTGTGGAGGAGGCACGACGTTGCACCCTCCTTTTTTCTTCAAGCCAAAAGTCGACGTTGCTTTCTCACACGTAGTATCATGCCTTGTTGCTTCTTCGCACGTAGTATCGTGCCTAGCCTCTAATCTAGCAACAAGTGCACTTGTCTCATCTAAAGCCTCTAGGCTAGCTAAAAGTGCACGAACATGCACTACATTTCGCTCTATCAACATATTGATGTACTCTTCTTCCCAATACCAAAACTTGCATCCGTACTACACAATAAAACTTAAAGTTAGCACCATTAGTCTAATCCAGGAACACAAACCGAAGCTAAAAGAGCACATACCCCATCGTTTAAGCACTTGATGAACACCCATCCCGGATGCTCCGGCGTTGTAGACACGCGGCGCACGACCACCCTTGGGCAGTGGTCGCACTTGATGGGGGCAACGGTGCGCCGACGAGCTTTTGGGCAAGCACCGAGCCCGGCCGGCCGCCATTCGCGTATCTGCCGGCGGACCACCGACGGTGCAGATCCGAGCGGCTAGAGGACGAGCCACTGCCTGCATGTGGCCTTGCGGCCCTGCCAGGGCCTTCCGGCAAGGTGCCCGGCCAGTCCATGGCGCGGGCCGGCCTCTCACAGCCGGGCGAGCTCAAGACCGACCAGATCCGCCCCAAATCCGGCCGGCAGGTGCGCAAACAAGGTGGCCGTGCTTGGGTAGCTCGGCTGCGACGAGAGGAAGGGGCTGGGAAGCGCGCGTCCGAGTTGCACGGCTGCAATGGCAGCGGGCGGCCAGCGGCGGCGAGGGGAAGAGAGGGGAAGAGTGGAGTGGATGCGGCCGGAGGGAGGGAGGGGGGCGGATAGAAAAATGCCCGTCCTGTGCCACCGACGGGCGGGCCAGGGGAGGACACGCGCAGACAACCCGCGCGTCCGCGTGGTGTCCATTTCACCCTAAAAACGGGCCAAACTTGGTCCGCGGATGGGTCAAAAGCGGACACAAAGCGGACAAAAGTCCGTTTGCGCCCGCGCGCTAGACCGTCTCGTTTGTCCCTTTTACCCCAAATGGACGGAGGCGGACATGATAGGATCGCGCGGTAGAGTTGGCCTTACATGTGGAGGTTCATTTCCGTCAAGCTCTACAACCTCAGGGTCTAAATCAGACTTGACTCGCGGCAAAGCGCTCTCTTCAGCTTGGCAGGAGATGCCACGACGCTCTTCTTGGTATATGCGCCAATGTACGTGTTTGGTCTTTGTAGTTACTAGCAGGTTGCTTTTGGTAAACCGTCGGACTTTAATTTAGTTTCTAATGCATGATGACCAACTTGCTTTACTCTCAGGGATACCTTCGTAGAGATTTTTTTTTTGAGGGAAAGCAAAAGCTTCATTACTTAACTGTGGTGAGGCATATCGTCCACAACACATTTGCCCACACGGGCAGGTACATCAGTCTCCCAAACCAAGCATTGGTCTGGTTCACACAGGCGACCAATATTGGCAAGTTCATGTGCCACAGAGTTCGCAGAACGTCTACAGACAGAGATGGAAAAAAAAGAAAACCACAGCTTAAGTTGGTATTTCATATCCTCTAGAGGGACTGCATACGCCGAAGAGTCCACTTTGCGCACATCCAGGGCGTCAGCCAGTAGTTGAGAATCAGTCTCGAACTCCACCCTGATCATGCCAAGCTTAGCAGCGGTTGTGATTGCATGAGCCATAGCGGCCACCTCGGCTGCAAAAGCATCTGCCGTGTGCTCCTGTCGTCTCGCTCGTGTGTGTACCAACGAGCCATCCGCGATCCGCGCTGCAATGCCCCAGCCTGAGTGCTGCTGTCCGGAACAACTGAACCATCAACATTGATTTTATAGACATCTTCAGAAGGCGGGCGCCACTTATCTGGCTTCGGGCCATTGCCCTTGGAGGAGAAGATGTGCACGTATTCGAGGACACTGCTCTGCGCTCTTCTGGCCACCTCTGCCGCTGGAAGTGGCACCTCGCCCTCCCGCGCCTTGTTTCTGTTCGCCCACCAAAGCCACCAGAAGGTGAAAATATGGAGCCTCTTATTTTCATGCAGCCCCCATATGTAATCCATCATCGCATGCACACCCTCTATCTTTTCCAGATCGCTCCTTTCCTTCTCCAGAGCAAGCTCCCTCCAAATCTCCTTGACCAGTTTACATTTGATAAAGAGATGGCCCCCATCCTCCTCTCCTCTACTGCAAAATAAACATTTTGTATCTGCGATGGGTATGCCCCTCCTTGCAACCGTAGCACGTAGCGCCAGGGAATCGTGTTTGAGTCTCCAAGTAAACATTTGAATGTTCCTAGGATAGGGCATCTTCGGGTGTCGTGGAACTCGCTCCAGCCCCCCATCCTTCTGTGTTTTCTCTATCTGCACATATAGCTTATACGCACTCTTTACCGAATGAACCCCTTTAGTATCATACTGCCACGCCATGAAATCTTGAGCACCTTCTCTAATAGGGATGCGGAGGATGTGTAGCGCATCATCAGGCCAAAAAGTGTCCCGCACCAACCGCTCATCCCATGAGGCTGACGAGGGATCAATGAGCTCGCTCACCCGTTGTAGCAGGCAGAGACCTCTAGGTGTGATCACGGTTCTTGACCACGGCCGAGGGATCCAAGGATCCGTCCATATGTTAACATTTGCACCGTCTCCGATCCTCCATATGCATCCTTGTCGGACCAATTGGGCTCCATGCAGCAAGCTACGCCACGCATAGGAAATGCCCGTAGTGGGTTGGGCCTCAAGAAGTCGCCCATCTTGGTAGTACTTGGCCTTCAAAATCTGTGCACACAACGAGTCTGGGTGTTGTATCAACCTCCAAGCTTGGCGTGATAGCATGGCAACATTGAACGCATGCATATCCCTGAAACCATGTCCTCCTTGAGCCTTTGGCAACGTCAACTTATTCCATCCAATCCAGTGTGTCGTGTGTTCCTTATCTTGCTGGCTCCACCAGTAGTTTCCGATCAAAGAACTGAGCTCATCACAGAACGTTTTTGTGAGGTAGAAGCATGACATAGCGAAAGTGGGAATAGCCTGGGCCACCGACGTGACCAGCATTTCCTTCCCCGTCTTGGCGATGAGCCTCTCCTTCCATCCATATACCTTCCCCGAAATTGCGTTCTTTACAAACGCAAACGCCTTCTTCCTCGATTTCCCTACATGGACTGGCAGCCTGAGATATTTTTCATTCCAGTTCTCACTATGGATCTGCAGAGCGTCCTTCACACCTTGCCTTGCAAGCGCATTAGTATTCGGACTGAACATAACCGCGGACTTCTCCAAGTTTATGCATTGTCCCGAGCAACTCTCATAGAGGTCCAGAACCTCTCTCAATGCAACAGCCTCCTCTCTCTTCGCCTTAAGTAGCAGGACCGAATCATCAGCGAACAAGAGGTGCGAGACCACAGGTGCAGCTGGGCAAATCCTGACACCATCGATCCGTCCATTGGCTTCAGCATCATGAAGCAGGGCTGACAGCCCTTCGACGCAAATGACGAAAAGATACGGTGATGATGGATCCCCCTGGCGTAGGCCCCGAGTGGGGGTGAACTGCTCAGTCAAGTCACCATTGATCTTTATTTGGTAGCGCACTGTGGTCACACAATTCATCACGAGATCTACCCATCTGATACCGAACCCAAGCTTTAGGATCATCGCCCTCAAAAAGTCCCACTCCACGCGATCATAGGCTTTGCTCATATCCGCCTTCACTGCCGCAATGCCTTCCCCTCCTTTCCTCTTGTTCAGCAAGACATGCGAGAGCTCATATGCTATTAGTACATTGTCGGTAATGAGGCGACCGGGGACAAAAGCACTTTGATTGTCTGAAATAATATCCGGGAGCACCAGTTTTAGTCTGTTGACAATGACTTTAGAACAAAGCTTATAGACAACATTGCATAAACTGATCGGGCGCAAGTCTTTGATCCTACTCGGATTCTTCACTTTGGGTATGAGGACGACAACTGTGTCATTCCACACTTCCGGCATCTGCCCCCCCCTCAAGACTGAGATTACCTCATCAATAACTTTATCACCCATGAAATGCCAATGCTTTTTGTAAACGATAGAGGGCATCCCATCGGGCCCCGGGGCTTTAAGATCCCCAATATGATCAAGCGCCGCTTTGACCTCTTCCCTAGTCACTTCGGCTTCTAGCATGTTCCTCATGGCCTCAGTAACACGAGGTTGCACTTTGGTGAGGAGCTCGTTCAGTCGATTGCACCCGGTGGAAGAAAAAAGGTCCTGAAAGAAAGAGAGCACATAGTTATTTAAACCTTCTCCCGCCTTCACCTCCGACCCATCCTCCTTCCTAAGCATCTTGATTTTGTTAGCTTTCTTCCTCGCCGACGCCACCGCCATAAAATAACGCGTGCATCTATTCCCCTCCTTCAGCCAAGTAACATGTGATAACTGTTTCGCCTTCGTGTTCTTCTTATCTTCTAAATCCTCCACAACACATCTAAGTCTAGCCTCTTCTCTAATCTTCTCCTCGGACACCGGAGCCCTCATGCAACGTTCCAGCTGTCCCCGTGCTGCTCTGAGGCGTCCCTCCAACTCCCCCGCCACCTCCTTACTCCATTTCTTCATTCTCCCAGCTACACTCTTCATCACGGCAGCAACATCTCCTCGACCCTCCCTGCACCCTTGCTCCCATGCCCCCTGAACTTCTGCACTGCAACCATCCTCCTGCAGCCACCAAGCCTGGAAACGAAAACCACGGTCTCCACTCACAACACCCCTTCTACTCTCCCCCTCCGTGGACACAATAACTGGCCGATGGTCGGAATGCCGGGGACCTGCATTGATCACTGTAAAATCTGGGAACCATTCGCACCAGGTGGAATTTGCCGTAGCTCTATCCAAGCGCTCGCAGATATATGTATCAATCTCCCGACTGTGATTCCTCCACGTGTACTTGTCCCCTTCAAAGCCTATGTCGCAGAGCTGACAGGCCTCCAACGCTTCTCTGAATTGGTCCATGTGGCATTGTGGACGAACAACACCGCCAATCTTTTCATCGGAGGAGAGAATTTCATTGAAGTCTCCCAAGCAAAGCCATGGTCGACCAGTTTGGTGTTGTTGAGCTAGTATTTTCATCACTTTCCATGTCTCCACCTTCCTCTCCGCTGCCGATTCACCGTACACCCCGGTTAGCCTCCACTCTCTTCCGTCATCCTCCACCATATCCACATCAATGTGCCTCCGGCCAAACGAACGCAGCGACAAGTTCACTCCCCTCTTCCAAAAGAGAGCCACCCCCCTACTCCTTCCTTCCGCACTGTGGGTAGACAAGGAACTGTGGGTGAGCGCACACACGTGGCCAACGTCGCATCAATCGTGAACAGTTCCATTTGGGTGTGGTATGGGCTGGTGCTTCCGACGGTAAACTACTTGGTGTCCATCGTCAACCTCATTGGCGCTCTGTTCCACCTCGGCTATCTTGTCGTGTTCTTCACTTGCTGTGAGCGACGCTTCTTCTTCTTTTCCTTTGTGGGCATTGGCCTTGTCTTTTGCATGGGAGTCGCCGGGGTTGATGTCTGGGGCTGTTTGGTTCTAGGCCTTGCATTGTCACACTCTGTCATACATTTTTGCCGAGTTTGCCTAAGGTTAGTTCATCAAAATGAGGACCACAAGTTGGCAAGCCTAAGGAAATCTTGCACACTTTTTGTGTGTATGCCATGTGGGGCCCTAGTGTGGCTTGCCTAAGGTGTGGCTTGAACCAAACACTTACCTAAGTTAGTCAAACTTGTCTAACCTTAGGTGTGACAACCTTTGATAAATTTAGTCATAAACCAAGCAGCCCCTCTATCTCAAGTTCGCCGGCTACGAGCTGGCTAGCGTGGTCGGCTGCTCGGGTGCTCTCACCGGAGTTACTATGTACCTGATGTCCACAATCGATAACACGGTACCATACCTGCTTATTTGATTCCCAGCCGACATTAGTGAAATGGATTGCATACATGAGACCTATTCGTGTACATGGATGTTTCTTTTCAGGTGGTAGCTCACAGGACCAATGGGAACGAGGGAAAAGCAATGCTCCTGGCAACTTTTCTCAATGCCACGCTGTGGACAGTATACGCAAGAATCATCAAAGACAATCTCATGCTGGTAAGCAACTAAGCACCTATCTCCCATCCTCGCAAAAAAAGCACCTATCTACCCCTGGTATATATGACAATCTAACTTCTGTTTCTGCCTTACTTGCTTTCTTCCGTAATTATATTCCACCAGCTCTAGCTGAAGTATACATTACCGAACGATACAACTACTATGTGGTGACATACCTCATTTGCATTCCATTGCAGTTCTCCAGCGCCACAGGTGTTGTCCTTTCTGTGTGCCAGGTCTTCCAACGCTGCCTGTACCATTTCTACATGCCGGCTGGTGAACTGCAAGCCTGGGTCATAGGCATTTGGAACGCCTGGTTCCGGGGTCATGGTGGCGATTTGATCGACCCCAACAACAATGATCCGGCTGGCGTGGAGTAGTAGGAGTGGCTTGTGCTGTGTCTTAGTAAACAAAAAGATTTTCTTGTCATGGCCTGTTATGCATGGTTAGATGATTCGCTTGGGTCCGCGTCGTCACGATGAACAAAGCAGTGCGTCGGGCAAGATCAGCAACCTCGCGAATGAGTTTAGCAAATTTTGTTGTGTTCTTTTCTGGAACGGAGTTGAGACCCTTGTTTCTAACTTGTCTATGGTGCACTAATCTTGATATTGGTTGTACATGATGGTGCCACGGCCTGCGGCACCCGACGGTGATCACCGGAGACACGACCGGAGGGGAGGAAGATGAACACAGAAGCTTTGCCGGCGCTCGAACGCCTTCCCGCACGAACGGGTTTTTCTGTTTTTCTCCTCGAGCACGAACTCGATTGCCTCAGCGATTACACGCGGAGGGAGTGGACTTTATACCCGCGAGCTCCGACATGCCGGGCCGCGCCCGAACGCTCCCACTTGCCACTCGCCACATCCCGCGCGCACCGGCTCGCGCACTTCGATCGCGCATGCACGCGATCGCCGCGGCCACGCACGCGCCCGACGCGGTCCACTACTCCCGATCCCTCGCTAGCTACCCAGCGCACACACCCGCGCTGACACACGCACACACGCACGCCTACACTTGGGCACGCACACACGCACCCAACCTTGCCCTGGCCGAGCCCGACGCGCCCACCGCGCACGCACGCGCTCGCCGCGCCCTGGGCTCGCCTCGGCTTATTCCCAACAGTCTCCCCCTAAGCCGAGGCTCAGAGGAGACCGTTGTCCTCAATGTCGCCGTCCGCCACCAGTGCTCGCTCGTCCGCCGGCGCCCTCCGCAGCTCCGGGCAGTCGCGCTTGAAGTGGCCGCGTTCGCCGCACTTGTAGCAGCGGCCACGCCTGTTGCCGCCGTCCCGCGTCGCCACGCTGCGTGCGTCGTCGCTGTCGTCCCGCGCTCCCCCTTGGCGCCGCTCCCGCGCCCGCCACTGCGCCGCCGTGTACAGCAGCTGCCCGTCTGCCCGCTCGCTGCCGCTCTGCCCGCGACGCCGCACCCGCTCATCGAAAGCGTGCAGCCGCCCGAGCGCCTCGTCGTATGTCAGCTCCTTCAGCGTGCAGAACTGCTCGATGCCGGCGACGACGGGGAAGAGGCGGTCCGGCACGGTGTCCAAGAGCTTCTTCACCAGCTCCGAGTCCGCCAGCGTCTCCCCCAGCCCTGCGAACCGCGCCGCCATGCCCGCGAGCCTCCCAGCGTACGCGTCCAGCGCCTCGCCGTCCTCCATCTTGATCCGATCAAGCTCGCCGCGCAGCGTCGCCCTCCGCGCCGCGCGCACCCGCTCGGCGCCGATGAAGCGCACCTTCAGAGAGTCCCATACCTCTCGGGCGGTGGCTTTCGTCGCCACTGAGAGCAGCACATCCTCCGGCAGCCCAGACAGGAGGAGCGCCCGCGCCGTCTTGCACTTCTTGGCGTTCACCGCCGCGTCGCCCGCCGGCGCCACCGCGTCCCACAGCGTGTGGGCATCAAGGATCGCCCACACGGTGTAGCCGTCCGACGAGAGCACCGGCATCCCCATGGGCACCGAACCGCCCGCGCTGCCTCCGCCGCCGTGTGGAACCAGCGCCATGTCCTCCGGCGAGCTCTCTCACCGCGCCTCGTCGCCTCGCTCTGATACCAATGATGGTGCCACGGCCTGCGGCACCCGACGGTGATCACCGGAGACACGACCGGAGGGGAGGAAGATGAACACAGAAGCTTTGCCGGCGCTCGAACGCCCTCCCGCACGAACGGGTTTTTCTGTTTTTCTCCTCGAGCACGAACTCGATTGCCTCAGCGATTACACGGGGAGGGAGTGGACTTTATACCCGCGAGCTCCGACATGCCGGGCCGCGCCTGAACGCTCCCACTTGCCACTCGCCACATCCCGCGCGCACCGGCTCGCGCACTTCGATCGCGCATGCACGCGATCGCCGCGGCCACGCACGTGCCCGACGCGGTCCACTACTCCCGATCCCTCGCTAGCTACCCAGCGCACACACCCGCGCTGACACACGCACACATGCACGCCTACACTTGGGCACGCACGCACGCACCCAACCTTGCCCTGGCCGAGCCCGACGCGCCCACCGCGCACGCACGCGCTCGCCGCGCCCTGGGCTCGCCTCGGCTTATTCCCAACAGTACACACATGCGCGTGCTCTATGAGTGTGTTAGCTAGCTTGCATCAGTGTTTGCATCAAGTCATTACGATTCGTGTTAGAGTGATTTGTCAAGTCGTTCGTTTAGAGACGGAGCTACGATTCGTGTTAGAGTGATTTGGCAAGCTGTTTAGAGATGGAGTGGGTGCACCGATGAGCAGTCAGCATGCATGCATGTTTGGTTAATTAGCTGCATGCGGCTGTTAAGAACATCTCCAATGCACCATGTAGATGTATTTTAAATAACTAACTTATACATCTCCTATCTTGTTTAAAAAAAAACTTATACATCTCCCAGGCAAAAAATCACCTCCAATAGATGACGTAGATGTAAAAAATAAAATAAAATACATCACCTCCTCCAAGTGCTGTAAAATACTATAACACTTGGAGATGCATCTCCACCTCCAGGTGATGTAAAACTGCAGTCGCACGTCAACCGCCCAACGGCCCTTCATTTCACTCTCGCCCGCCCGTCCGCCGACGATTTACGCCCGGAAACGCACCGCCGCCACCTGTCGGCCCATCCCCGACCCCGCCGCCTATCCCCACGCCGGCTGCACCGCTGTAGCCGATGCCGATCTAATTCCTCCCCGCCGATGAGCGCACGACCGATTTGGAAATTCGCCGGAGCTTCGTCGGGCGTAATGGTTGTAGAACCTATCGGCCACCTTCTTGTAGCAGTTACGAGCCGCCGGGGCTAAAAAGGGGCTGTCGCGCGACCACCGCAACCGGCCGAGCCAGCGGTTTCTCGTTATTGCCCCCGCCGACGCGTCGCTGCGAGCGGGTCCTCTAGCAGCTAGGTGGCCGTCCAGAGTCCGTCTGCAGCCGCCACCCGCCCGCCGTCTGCAGTCTGTAGCCCCGCCCACACCCTGACCCGCCGTCGGCCGATTGCTTCCACCTCACTCGCAACGTGTTCGAGCAAATTCCTCAAGGTAAAAAATCATGCAAAGTAGGAAGTTTTTTTATCGGGCATGAAGATGTAGTTTGACGGTGATTTCCGTATTGTAGATGAGCTCATGCAATTTATCTTTCATGGATGATTCCTGGTCGGATGAGGAATTTGACCTCATCGAAGAAGAGAACATTGCTATGTTAGTGGCGTTGCACAAGTGGAAGAAGTCGAAGCACGATAGTTCCGTGTTTGGCCGTGAGTTCATCCGGAGAGAACGAGTTGAGGTGCATGAGAGGTTTATCCACAACTATTTTGGTACACCGTCCGTTTTTGCAAAGAGGTACTTCCATCGCCGCCTCAAAATGTCCAAATATTTGTTCATCCAGATTTGCAATTCCGTGAAGCAGCATGATTGATCCTTTGAGTAGAGAAGGAATTGTGCTGGTTTGTTTGGACATAGCACCGAGCAGAAGGTTACTGTCGCTTTGCGCATGATGTCCTATGGTGTTCTGGCTTATTTCGTTGATGAAAATTTGGCGATGATTGATACATCTGTGTCGTATCTATAATGTTTGATTGCTTCATGCCATTATTTTACAACTTTCACATACTTTTGACAAAAATTTATATGATTTTCTTGGACTAACATATTGATCAAGTAGCTAGTGCCAGTTCCTCTCTATTGCATGTTTTTTGTTTCATAGAAAAATGAAGGAAATATGCCTTAGAGGCAATAATAAAGTTGTTATTTATATTTCCTTATATCATGATAAACGTTTATTATTCATGCTAGAATTGTATTAACCAGAAACTTAGTACATGTGTGAATACATAGACAAACAGAGTGTCCCTAGTATGCCTCTACTAGACTAGCTCGTTAATCAAAGATGATTAAGTTTCCTGACCATAGACATGTGTTGTCATTTGATGAACGGGATCACATCATTAGAGAATGATGTGATGGACAAGACCCATCCGTTAGCTTAGCATTATGATCGTTTAGTTTTATTGCTATTGCTTTCTTCATGATTTATATATATTCCTCTGACTATGAGATTATGCAACTCCCGAATACCGGAGGAACACTTTGTGTGCTATCAAACGTCACAACATAACTGGGTGATTATAAAGATGCTCTACAGGTGTCTCCGTAGGTGTTTGTTGAGTTGGCATAGATCGAGATTAGGATTTGTCACTCCGTGTATCGGAGAGGTATATCTGGGCCCTCTCAGTAATGCACATCACTATAAGCCTTGCAAGCAATGTGACTAATGAGATGGTTGCGGGATGATGCATTACGGAACAAGTAAAGAGACTTGCCGGTAACGAGATTGAACTAGGTATGATGATACCGACGATCGAATCTCGGGCAAGTAACATACCGATGACAAAGGAAATGACGTATGTTGTTATGCGGTTTGACCGATAAAGATCTTCGTAGAACATGTAGGAGCCAGTATGAGCATTCAGGTTCCGCTATTGGTTATTGACCGGAGATGTGTCTCGGTCATGTCTACATAGTTCTCAAACCCGTAGGCTCTGCACGCTTAACGTTTGATGACAATTTGTATTATGAGTTATGTGTTTTGGTGACCGAAGTTTGTTCGGAGTCCCGGATGAGATCACGGACATGACGAGGAGTCTCGAAATGGTCGAGAGGTAAAGATTGATATATTGGAAGGTTATATACGGACACCGAAATGGTTCCGATAAGGTTCGGGGATTTTTCGGAGTACTAGGAGGCTACCGGAACCCCTAGGGAAAGTTAATGGGCCTATTGGGCCATAGTGGAGAGAGGGAGGCTGCCACAGGAGGTGGCGCGCGCTCACCCAAGCCCAAACCGAGTTAGACTAGGGGTGGGGGGCGCGCCCCCCCTTTCCTTCTCCCTCTCCCTCCTTTCCCCTTTCTCCTTTCCGTTGATTGGAAGGAGGGGGGCGAATCCTACTTGGACTAGGAGTCCAAGTAGGACTTCCCCCATGGCGCGCCCCCCTTGGGCCGGCCACCTCCTCCTCCCCCCTTTATATACGGGGGTGGGGGGCACCCCAAAGTAGTCCCTGTCATGGACAACCCGGCCCACCGGCCCGAACCCGAAGCCCAACATTCGGGCCGGGCTCGGGCTCCATTTTCTGACCCGAAGCCCGGCCCGAAAGCCCGAATAAAGCTTCAAATATATATAAAAGCATATTTTATTAGAAATATAGGTATAATAAATTAATATAATATCCCGAAAATGATTAATTTAATTAAAAATGTCACTGTTCATGTACTCCGGGCCGGGCCGGGCCGGGCTCGGGCTTGGGATTTTTTCTTTGGGCTTAGTCAAGCCCGGCCCGAACCCGACTCGGCCCGACGTTTGCCCGGGTTTACCCCAAAGGCAAACCAAGATTTCTCTTAGCCATGTGCGGTGCCCCCCTCCACAGTTTACCACCTCGGACATATTGTCGTAGTGCTTAGGCGAAGTCCTGCGCGGATCACATCACCAACACCGTTGTCGCGCTGTTGTGCTGACGGAACTCTCCCTTGACCCTCTACTGGATCAAGAGCTCGAAGGACGTCATCATGCTGAACCTGTGCTAAACACGGAGGTGCCGTACGTTCAGTACTTGGATTGGTTGGATCGCGAAGACGTTCGGGTACATCAACCGCGTTAACATAACGCTTCCACTTTCGGTATATGGGGGTGAGTGGACACACTCTCCCCGTATCGTTGCTATGCATCTCCTAGATAGATCTTGCGTGATCGTAGGAATTTTTTTGAAATTGCATGCTACATTCCCGAACAAAAAACCATATCAAATGAAGTCCATAAACGATAAATTTTTATGGAGATTTTTTTTGGAATATGTGTGATTTTTGGGAAAAAGAATCAACACGAGACGATGCCCAAGGGAGTCATGAGGTAGGGCGCGCCGGGAAGGCTCATGGCTACCCCGTAAGTCAGTTGGAGATTTCGGCTGTAAGAAAGCTAATATCCGGATAAAAATCGCGTTAAAATTTCAGCTCAATCGGGGTTATGGATCTTCTGAAATATAAGAAACGTTGAAGGGCCAAAAACATGAATGTGAAACAGAAGAGAAACTGGGAGAGAGAGATCCAATCTCGTAGGGGCTCCTTCCCTCTGGGAGCCATAGCGGCCAAGGACCAGAGGGGAAACCTTCCGCCCATCTAGCGGGGAGGCCAAGTAAGCAATAAGAAGGACGGGGATCTCCCCCCTCTCTTTCGGTGGCGCCGGAGTGCCGTCAGGGGAACCACCATGATGACAATTGATAACCCATAACTATAGGGGATCAGTTGTAGCCTTTGTTGATAAATAAGAGTGTCAAACCCAACGAGGAGCTAAAGGTAGAACAAATATTCCCTCAAGTTCTATCGACCACCGATACAAGTCTACGCACACTTGACATTCGCTTTACCTAGAACAAGTATGAAACTAGAAGTACTTTGTAGGTGTGATTGGAAAGGTTTGCAAGATAATAAAGAGCATGTAAATAAAAGCTAGGGGCTGTTTAGATAAAGACACAACTAAGTTTGTTTGAGTAGAGAGCTTTTTGTCACAAGAAAGTTATTTGTCCCTAGGCAATAGATAACTAGACCGGTAATCATTATTGCAATTTTATATGAGGGAGAGGCATAAGCTAACATACTTTCTCTCCTTGGTTCATATGCACTTATGATTGGAACTTTAGCAAGCATCTGCAACTACTAAAGATCATTAAAGTAAAACCCAACCATAGCATTAAAGTATCAAGTCCTCTTTATTCCCATATGCCATAACCCACTTATCCGTGTTTGTGTTTCTATCACTCACGCAACGCAGACAATAAGCAAACCATGAACATATTGCAAACCCTACAGGGGGGGATCCCTCATGCTTGCACGACACGGAGAACACCATAGGACAGCACCAATAATAAAACATGCAACTCGAACCAATCACGGTCATCAATTAACCCATAGGACAAAACAGATCTACTCAAACATCATACGATAGCCATACATCATTGGGAAATAATATATAGCGTTGAGCACCACGTTTAAGTAGAGATTACAGCGGGGAGAAGAGGTGTTACACCACTGCATAGAGGGGGAGAGAGTTGCTGATGACAGCGACGAAGTTGTTGGTGTAGATTGCGGTCACGATGATGGCCCCGACGGTGTTCTGATGCTCCTGGGAGAGAGGGGGAGAGAGCCCCCCTTCTTCTTCTTCTTCCTTGACCTTCCCCCTAGATGGAAGAAAGGTTTCCCCTCTGGTCCTTGGCTTCCATGGTGGCGGAGGGGCGGGAGCCCCTCCGAGATTGGATCTCTCTCTCTCTCTCTCTCTCTCTGTTTCCATCTGTTTCCGTGCTCCTAGATTGTGACCTTTCACCATTTCTTAAATTCCCGGAGATCCGTAACTCCGATTGGGATGAAATTTTAACATGATTTTTATCCGGATATTATCTTTCTTGCACCAGAAGAAGGGCACCAACTGCCTTACGGGGTGACCACAAGGACCAGGTGTCGGTGTCAAAACCGGCGGATCTCGGGTAGGGGGTCCCGATCTGTGCGTCTAAGGCTAATGGTAACAGGAGGCAATGGACACAATGTTTTACCCAGGTTCGGGCCCTCTCGATGGAGGTAAAACCCTACTTCCTGCTTGATTAATCTTGATGATATGAGTATTACAAGAGTTGATCTACCACGAGATCGTAAAGGCTACACCCTAGAAGCTAGCCTATGATGATTATGATTGTCCCTCCATGGACTAAACCCTCCGGTTTATATAGACACCGGAGGGGGCTAGGGTTTACACAGAGTCGGTTACAAAGAAGGAGATCTAGTATCTGGATCGCCAAGCTTGTCTTCCACGCAAAGGAGTGTCCCACCGAACACTGGGCGAAGTCTTGAGTCTTGTATCTTCACGGTCCATGAGTCTGGCCAAAGTATATAGTCCGGCTGTCCGGATACCCTCTAATCCAGGACTCCCTTAGTAGCCCCTGAACCAGGCTTCAATGACGATGAGTCCGACGTGTAGATTGTCTTCGGCATTGCAAGGCGGGTTCCGTGTCCGAATACTCCAAAGTAGATTAAGGATTGTGTCCAGCTCTGTGAGATAATTTCCGCACACCACCGTAGAGAGCATAACACTTCACAAATCTTATCTGCTGACAACAATTTTTTTTAACGGTGTGCCCTATGGCCTGGTCCAGCACGAACCGGTTTTTCTTAGCCTGCCTCGATATGCGTTGCGAGGCGGTTTCATTGGCATGCCTCGCCAGAACAGAGATCGTGTTCCTCTTATCGCGGGATCTTCCATCAATACGGGCGCGTGCAACCCCACGACGCCTCTTGGTATGACTCCGTGTTTTTAGGTAAGTCCCGAGCGGTTACGCTGAGGACGCTTGATATTCACCCCCTTTATAGAGGGGCCGAGGCCTATCCCTCTTTTCTACCACGCTTGCGCCTTTCCGCTTCTCGAGTTCTAACACCCGAAGCCCAAGCTCAAGCACTTCGGATCTTCAATCATGTCCGGATCCAACCTTCACGGCCGGTGGATGGCCTCCTCGATCACAGAGGAGGACATCGTGAAGCTTAGGGAGGTCAGATATCTGACCGCTGACATCCAGCACAGGCTTCCTGCTCTAGGGCAGGTCATCCCTACTCCCGAGCCCAATGAGAGCGTTGTATTGGTTTCTCACTTCCTCCGCGGCTTAGGCTTCACCCTTGATCCCTTTGTCTGAGGGCTCATGTTCTATTACGAGCTAGATTTTCATGATCTAGCTCCGGACGCCATCCTTCACATCTCGTCGTTCATCGTTGTGTGCGAAGCTTTTCTCCATGTCACCCCGCACTTCGGCTTATGGCTCAAGACCTTCAATGTGAATCCAAAGATGATTGAGGGGCGACACGCGGAGTGCGGAGGTGCTGTAATAAGCAGGAACACCGACGCCCCCTGGCCAGAGGGCTCCTTCCCAGAGGTGTCCGATTTATGGTAGCGGAGGTGGTTTTACGTCACGGCTCCTAGAGGCACAAAGTGGGTGGCTGCCCCCGACTTCCGTTCGGGCCCTCCGCCTCAACTGGCATCATGGGCCAATGTAGGACGGGATTGGGGGCCTGCTAATGATGTACCAACATTGCGGAGCCGCATCCGGGAGCTTCTTGAGATGGACATTAGCCTTGTCAGCACAATTCAGGTGATGCTAGTCCGACGGATGTTGCCGTGCAAACGTCGGCCTCTCCAGATGTGGGAGTTCAATCCGGAAGGTCCGCGGACTATTCTGCACTTCTTCGGCATGACGCTCGAAGGGATGTGTAAGTTATTCTTCGGACCACAAGTAAAGTGTCCGGACACCACCGAGGATGCAGGCCTGAGCTGCAACCGCCCAGATACCCAAGTAAGTAACCCAGAAACCGAACACTTCGTTTATATTTATCATAACATTATTCTGAAAATCCTCCGTGGCCAAGAATGGCTCAGCAAGGCGGAGAGAATCAGGTGTCCGGCGCCACTTCTCGAAGGCTCGCCTAGTCCCGCCATAGCCAAGATGCTTGGTTGTGTGCTAAGTAAATTGCCTTCGGGGAAAGACGAAGGGAAGAACAGAGAAGCAGAACTTCACACATTGCACATCCAAACCGGGAGAATTGCTACCCCCCCAAAGGAGGATAGTCGGGGAGGGGAATCTAAGGTCTCCTCCCCTCGCGAGAAGAAGAGGGCCGCCTCCGAAGACTTGGAGACGGAGGTGCCCAGACAAGGGAAGAAAACTTCACCAGGGGGCCCTGCCCCGAAGGGCGTCTTCACCGTGCCATGCCCGCAAACGGGCCAGGCCTTAGCCGAGCTGTAAGTTAATTGTAAATACGAAGCTAGTGCTTCCTCCCGCGAGAACAGTAACCAGGATCCATTATTTGCAGTCCGGCTAGCAGCTCTTCTCGACAGAGTTCGTCTTCAGGGGATCTCCTTCCGAAGATGATGGAGAGCGAAACCCCACCGACCTCTCTGCCTCATGGGGCGGGCGACCCCGAGGTGTCGTCACGGAGGAGTCCAGTTTTGCCGAGGCTAGAAGCTAGTACTTCGGCCGCCCTGAGCCCGGAGCGTTCGTCTCCCACGGGGGGCAATAAGAAAGGTCTGGCACAGTTCAGCGACCGGACGGATACGCTGACGGGCCTTCTGGAGCAAGCTGCTCTCTCGGAGGATCACCGTTCATTAATGAGCACGGTGCTTGAGAAGATTTCATCTGCCACAAGCGGGTTGAATGAAGCTTTTACGAGCCTGCTCAGAGGCTTTGAGGTATGTAATAAAATACCTAATTCTTGATTGTGGCGCACGCGCTAGGTGTGCTCCATATGGATAGTAGCCCCTGAGACTCTAGTTGCCAGCCCAAGGCGGCAAACAGAGGATCACATCATTGAGTAATGATCATACTCTGTTTATGCACAGGTGGCTAAGGGTCCGGCAACCAACCGGTCCATTGAAGTCGCCAAACTGAGGCGACAGATTGGAGCTATTGATGCCGATATCACACTTGTGAACGAGCGGCTTAATGAGTCACAAGGTATGTGCTCTGCTTTCCTTATTTGTTATAGGAAAAACTAAGAGGAGAATTATGTTAATGTTATATGCTTGGACTGTAGACGGAGCTGCTGCCGTGGAAGCCCTGAGGGCGAAACTTGCCCTGGCCAAGGAACAAGCCCGGGCTAGCAATGCGGCTGCCCTAAAGGCGGCCGAAGAGTTGAGAGCCGAACAGGCTGCTCGTCGCCGAAGCGAAGACAAAATAGCCGAGATGGCTGTGGAGCTAAAAAATGCCGCCGACCGGTATGAGCTCCTTGAAAAAGAGAATAAGGCTAATTCGGCTGACCTGAAGAAGGCCCTTGATGCGGCCAAGGAGACGCGTTTCGAAATTAGGGATGCGCGGGAGGAGCTTCGACAGGCCAGAGAAATCGCAGCTGGAAACCCCTATTTGTTGCGGATGAAGTTCTTAGATCCGAAGTATGCTCCTCTGGATCGACGCTGGAGCCCTTCAGACGCGTATGCGGATCTGGCGAAGAGTACGGCTTATGCGGCCAAGTTTTTCGAGGATAAAAAAGATAATGAAGTGAAAAGGCTGTTCTGGTCGCAATTCAGTGCTCCAACGCGCCCGTTGCCATTGAGCGAGAGGATGGCTGCTGTGGCGGAGCTCCATAGGTTGTCCGGTCTTGCAATGAGGTCTGTAATAGACCATCTATGGCCGAAGGGGCCGAAGCCGGACATTTATTTTGGTTTAGTGCAACAATTCCTTGGTGCCGTGTCGCGAATCGATGCCATGAAAAGGTCGGCAAGCATAGAGGGTGCACGGATGGCTCTTTCCCGCGTTAAGGCATATTGGACAGATATGGAGGCCACCATCATTGCGACCCAGAATCCGGCAGGAAGCCAGGATCCGGCCAAGCACATCTTGGAGCAGGTAACAGAAGGTGCTCGGTTAATGGAGGCTCATTGCTCGATGAATGTCATGTTCGAGTGACAAATAGTTTTATTGTAAAAACAATTTTATTGTAATTATGAGGCTATGTTTATACTTTTCGCCCGAAAGTGCTATTGTGCCTCCTGTGCGGCCGTTTTATGTATATATGTAATCTGAAAGTTAGCAGCCATTGGCTTCAGCCCCCACGCATACAATGCGGGGGTGTTCGTGAAAATGTGCGTAATCACACTTGATCCAACGTCTTGGTCCATTAAGGAGGTGAACGCACGTCGAACTAGGCAACCGGACTATATAGCTTTAACACTTTCACTTAGCCATAGGAGTTTGACGGCGGGGCTACTATGTAGCCCCTTGTACCTTTGCGTGCATCCGAATACGGGCGCGTGTGTACATGACCGGGAAACGGTCCTTCGTTAATGCGGAGGAATCCTAAAGTTTCCGATAAGTCTTCGAGTGGTTGAACAGTCTCTCGCTATATCATGACAGTCAGTTTTTGGCTTTCTCTACTGAGGTGCTCATCCGGAATAACCAGGGCACAAGCGCAGTAGTTCTCCTTTGGCTGCCTTAGCCGATAAGAACGGAACGTTAGGCGGAAAACCCAGGAGTCGGGCAAACCCAACATTTGACCAAAGACATGATTCGGAGCTGATGCATATAAGGCCAAACTCGCGACGCCGAACACTCCCGAAGGTATTCAGACTTTATAACATATACTAGGCTGGGTAACGCCCTTTATTATGAACCCTGTATTTCCAGGTACGTGCATTAGTATGTCGTGGCGAAATGCCAATAACGGCAATATCCTCTGTGGGTGTAGTACCCATGGGATGTGTAAGCAACAAGAGACAATAAAGAAGGTTTACACAGGGGCTTAATCTAAAGAGAAACCTTTGAGCGGGGCCTTGCTGCACGTCTGCGCCTTTGTCTCCGTTGTGCCGTGTCCTGGGAGGGTGTCGCATGAATGGTGTGTCTAAAAAGGAAAACTCATGTAGAAGAGTATGACGTAAGCGTGCGAAGAGTTGGCTATCACCAATGGATAGTAAAAGTGAAAGACATTAGCCTGTTAATAAGGTCAAGCCAAGAGTTGGGCTTTATTAAATATCTATAGCCCCTGGTGTCCTCTATGGGATTACATGTGTGGCGCCCAGATCAGGTTTATCTGGGCCGTCGGACTCGTCTAACCGTGTCCGTGGTCTTAACGACCGATCATGCGTTCTGGTATTAGAGGCCGCTTAGAGTCCGGCTGCTGGAGCCGTCTCATACTCTTCCGTGCGTAAGGAACGCTCTGTATTTCTGTTGACGGTGATGACGCCACATGGACCGGGCATCTTGAGTTTAAGGTAGGCATAGTGCAGTACTGCGTTGAAGCGGGCGAAGGCCATTCTCCCGAGCAATGCATGATAACCACTTTGGAGGGGGCGATGGTGAAGAGTAGTTCTTCGCTTCTAAAGTTGCCTGGGGAACCGAATGTCACCTCTAGTATGAGGGAGCCCCTGCAGCGGGCTTCAACGCCTAGTATCACCCCTTCAAAGGTGGTGTTACTTTGGCTGATTCTGGATGGGTCTATTCCCATCTCGCGGACAGTGTCCTCGTATATTAGATTAAGACTACTGCCGCCGTCCATGAGGACGCGAGTGAGATGGTATCCGTCGATTATTGGGTCTACCACCAAGGCAGCTGATCCTCCGTGCCGCATACTAGTCGGGTAGTCCCTATGATCGAAGGTGATCGGGCAGGCTGACCAGTGGTTAAGTTTGGGGGCGACGGGCTCTATAGCGTATGCGTCTCTGAGCGCGCGTCCGCGCCGTCTCGTGGGTATGTGAGTCGCGTGGATCATGTTTACTATTTTTACCTCTGGTGGGAATTTTTTCTGTCCCCCAGTGTTCGGTTGGCGAGGCTCATCCTCGTCTTCACTTGGTGTTTCCCTTCCCTTGTGTTCGGCATTTAATTTGCCGGCCTGCTTAAAGACCCAACATTCTCTGTGAGTGTGGTTCGCAGGTTTTTCGGGGGTGCCTTGAATATGGCACCGTCTGTCCAGGACTTTGTTCAGGCCGGACGGTCCCTCTTTGCTGCCTTTAAATGGCTTCTTTTGTTGACCGGGTCGAGAGCCCCTGAATCCGGCGTTGACCGTTGTGTTGTCCGGACTTTCTTCCTTGTTTTGACGTTTGTTTTTATTGGGCCATGGCTTCCCGTTGCCATCCCTGATTTCGGATGTACTTGGGTCGCTGTGCCTCTACGGGCTAACCAGCTGTCTTCACCCGCGCAAAAGCGGGTCATAAGGCTTGTTAAGGCTGCCATTGTCCTCGGCTTTTCTTGGCCGAGGTGTCTGGCAAGCCACTCATCCCGGATACTATGCTTGAAGGCCGATAAGGCTTCGGCATCCGGACAATCAACAATTTGATTCTTCTTAGTGAAGAATCTGTTCCAAAGCTTGTGGGCGAACTCTCTAGGTTGTTGAATTATGTGACTTAAATCGTCCGTGTCCGGAGGTCGGACATAGGTCCCTTGAAAATTGGCCCTGAAAGCATCCTCGAGTTCCTCCCAACTTCCGATTGAATTTTTGGGGAGGCTTTTCAACCAGTGCTGAGCTGGTCCCTTCAACTTGAGGGGAAGGTATTGGATGGCGTGGAGGTCGTCCCCACGAGCCATGTGGATAGGCAGGATAAATCCTCAATCCAGACCCCGGGGTCTGTCGTTCCGTCATATGCCTCTATGTTCACAGGTTTAAAACCCTGTGGAAATTCATGGTCCAGTACCTCTTCGGTGAAGCACAGAGGGTGAGAAGCCCCTCTGTATCTGGACGTGTTTGTGGCATGCTGTCGGCTGTTGTTGTGTCCGGTGCTGATTCCGAACTGGTACTCAATCAGTCTGATCGTTTTGGTGACCATAGTCCTGCGCCGGGGCATGTCCTCTCGATCCGTAGATGGACCTCGTCGCGCCGGCCTTTTTATCCAGGAGCTCACGTAAATTGCGTGCGGTGTCAGTAGCTGCTCTATTACGGTTATGAAGTGGTTGGTCCGGCCTATTGGTCGTATTGTTCTTCGGTGGAACGGCCTCGTCATCGAATTCTGGCAGCAACTTGCGCTTTGGGTAGCTCTTTGTGTGGCGATCGTCGCTGTATATTTCCTTAGTGTCTAGCACTTTATTCCATCTGCGATTGAGCGGTTCCTGTGCGGCTTTAAGCCTTTGCTTCTGCTTCTTTAGACTTCTCACAGTGGCCATAAGCCTTCTGTGGAGGTTATCTCGTTCCGAACGTGTTTCCGGGATGATGAATGCGTCGTCATCCGGATTGTGCTCCTGTCCCGGGGCAGTTTGCTGAGTTCATCCCTCGGGATCACTGTGATCAGGCGTCTGCTCCGGGCTATGTTCGGCGTGACCTGGCTCATCCTGCTCCATTGCTAGGTTGTTGTTTCCTTCGGAGTTGACTGGGGTGTCGATCTTTCTAGCGCTGTTATCGCTATTTTTACTGTGGCTGGACTTAGAGCGGCGTCTGTGTCGTTGTTTTGGCTTTTGTCCGGGGGTTTTATCCTCCGTTTTGTCGCCATCGTCCTCCTTAGGCGTATCCACCATGTATATATCATATGATGAGGTGGCAATCCAGCGCCCCGTGGGTGGTGGTTCTGAATTGTCTCCTGCGCCGATGTCTATACCATCGGTGTCATCAGAGTCGAAGTCAAGCATGTCTGTTACATCATCGACAGTGACTATGAAGTGGGTGGTGGGTGGGCAACGAATTTCTTCATCGCCTCTTCCCCCTTGAGCCGGACATAGTTCGGCCAAGAGTCTCCTCACAAATAGAGAGACTTTAATGAGTTTAGCATGTCGCCAAAGGGCGAGTGCTGGAAGATATCCGCAGCGGCAAATTCCATTACGGAGCCCAGCCAGAGTCGGCAGGCTTGGGGGCGCGCGGTCTGGGACCTACAGCCGGATACGAGTCCAGGGGTCCGGAGACACAGACTTCTTTGGGGGGTAAAGTCTGTGTTCGGTTCTACCGCCGATAAGTGTGCGGCCTCCAGGGCGGGGTCCATCCACCCATCCTCGGACTACGCAATCTGCCCCGGATTTAGGTCCGGGGCTCCTGCAGGTGCGATATCCCGAGTATTGTCCGACAACAGGTCTAAGCCGTGCTCATCGTGACTGTTCAGTGCTCCTGGCATAGGCCCGAATCCGTCGAAGATCAAGTCTCCGCGGATATCGCCCGTGTAGTTCAAGTTTCCGAACCTGACCTGATGGCCAGGGGCGTAGCTGTCGATCTGCTCTAGATGGCCGAGCAAATTGGCCCATAGTGCAAAGCCGCCGAACACGAAGATCTGTCCGGGGAGAAAAGTCTCACCCTGGACCACATTGTTGTTGATGATTGAAGGAGCCATCGAGCCTTGCAGCGACGACACAGAGGAAATCTCAATGAAAGCACCAATGTCGGTGTCAAAACCGGCGGATCTCGGGTAGGGAGTCTCGATCTGTGCGTCTAAGGCTAATGGTAACATGAGGCAAGGGACACAATGTTTTACCCAGGTTCGGGCCCTCTCAATGGAGGTAAAACCCTACTTCCTACTTGATTGATCTTGATGATATGAGTATTACAAGAGGTGATCTACCACGAGATCGTAGAGGCTAAACCCTAGAAGCTAGCCTATGATGATTATGATATTCTCTCCATGGACTAAACCCTCCAGTTTATATAGACACCGGAGGGGGCTAGGGTTTACACGGAGTTGGTTACAAAGAAGGAGATCTAATATCTGGATCGCCAAGCTTGTCTTCCACGCAAAGGAGAGTCCCATCCGGACACGGGGCGAAGTCTTGAGTCTTGTATCTTCATGGTCCATCAGTCCGGCCAAAGTATATAGTCCGGCTGTCCGGATACCCCCTAATCCATCACTCCCTCACCAGGGGCGCGCCCTCCGTCCTTGTGGGCCCCTCAGGCATCATCGCACATTGATTCTTTTTCCGAAAAATCACATATATTCTAAAAAAAATCTCCATAAGTTTTTATCCCATTTGGACTCCGTTTGATATGGATTTTTTGTGAAACAAAAAATGCAACAAACAGGTACTAGCACTGGGCATTGGATCAATACGTTAGTCCCAGAAAATAGTATAAAAAGTTTCCAAAAGTATATGAAGGTTGTAGAATGTGGACATGAAACAATCAAAAATTATAGATACGACGGAGATGTATCAGTATCCCCAAGCTTAATTCCTGCTCGACCTCGAGTAGGTAAATGATAAAAATGATAATTTTTGATGTGGAATGCTACGTAGCATAATATTGATCACATAATCTAATCCTAGCATGAATATTAAGACACGGGTGATTCAAAGCAATATTCTCTCATTTGACATCAAGACAATAATACTTCAAGCATACTAATAGAGCAATCATGTCTTTCTCAAAATAACATGGCCAAAGAAAGTTATCCCTACAAAATCATATAGTCTGGCTATGCTCCATCTTCATCACACAAAGTATTTCATCATACACAACCCCAATGACAAGCCAAGCAATTGTTTCATACTTTTAATGTTCTCAAGACTTTTCAACTTTCACGCAATACATGAGCGTGAGCCATGGATGTAGCACTATAGGTGGAATAGAATATGATGGTGGAGGTTGTGTGGAGAAGACAAAAAGGGAGAAAGTCTCACGTCAACTAGGAAAATTAATGGGCTATGCAGATGCCCATCAATCAATATCGGTGCAGAGTAGGGATTGCCATGCAACGGATGCACTAGAGCTATAAGTGTATGAAAGCTCAAACTGAAAACTAAGTGGGTGTGCATCAAACTTGCTTGCTCATGAAGGCCTCGGGCATTTAGGAAGCCCATCATCGGAATATACAAGCCAAGTTCTATAATGAAACATTCCCACTAGTATATGAAATTGACAACATATGAGACTCTCTCTATTAAGAACATGGTGCTACTTTGAAGCACAAGTGTGGTAAAAGGATAGTAGCATTGCCCCTTCTCCCTTTTTCTCTAATTTTTTTGTTGGGCCCTCTCTTTTTTTGCCTCTTTTTTCATTTTATTTTATTTTTCGTCCGGAGTCTCATCCCGACTTGTGGGGAATCATAGTCTCCATCATCCTTTCCTCATTGGGTCAATGCTCTAATAATGATAATCATCACACTTTTATTTACTTACAACTCTATATCTAGAATAATATGACTCTATATGAATGCCTCTGGCAGTGTACCAGGATGTGCAATGATCTAGCATAGCAAAGATATCGAAAAAAACTGGACAAGCCATGAAAATATCATGCTAGCTATCTTACGATCATGCAATGCAATATGACAATGAATTTACAAGTCATGTATATGATGTTGATGGAAGTTGCATGGCAATATATCTCAGAATGGCTATGAAAATGCCATGACAGGTAGGTATGGTGGCTGTTTTGAGGAAGGTATATGGTGGGTGTATGGTACCGGCGAAAATTGCGCGACACTAGAGAGGCTAGCAATGGTGGAAAGGTGAGAGTGCATATAATCCATGGACTCAACCTTAGGCATAAAGAACTCCCATACTTATTGCAAAAATCTATTAGTGATGCGGCTTGAAGCTACGTCGGCATTTCCTCAAAGAGGAAAGGATGATGCAGCACATCAGTGGTAGGTATTTCCCTCAGTGATGAAACCAAGGTTATTGAACCAGTAGGAGAACAAAGCAACAGAACGTAAACAACACCTGCACACAAATAGCAAATACTCGCAACCTGACGTGTAAAAGGGGTTGTCAATCCCTTTCGGGTAACGGCGCCAGAAATTGGCAAATGGGCGTGAGAGTGTAGTAAATATTGATAGATCGAACGCCAAATATAATAAATTGCAGCAAGGTATTTTTGTATTTTTGGTTTAATAGATCTGAAAATAAAAGGGAAAATAAAATAGATTGCAAAAGCAAATAATATGAGCAAGAGACCCGAGGCCGTAGATTTCACTAGTGGCTTCTCTCGAGAAAAATAGCAAATGGTGGGTAGACAAATTACTGTTGGGCAATTGATAGAACTTCAAATAATCATGACGATATCCAGGCAATGATCATTATATAGGCATCACGTCCAAGATTAGTTGACCGAATCCTGCCTACATCTACTGCTATCACTCCACACATCGACCGCTATCCAGCATGCATCTAGTGTATTAAATTCATGGAGAAACGGAGTAATGCAATAAGAACGATGACATGATGTAGACAAGATCTATTTATGTAGAAATAGACCCCATCGTTTTATCCTTAGTAGCAATGATACATACGTGTCGGTTCCCCTTCTGTCACTGGGATCAAGCACTGTAAGATCGAACCCACTACAAAGCACCTCTTCCCATTGCAGGATAAGTAGATCAAGTTGTCCAAACAAAACCCAAATATCGGAGAAGAAATATGAGGCTATAAGCAATCATGCATATAAGAGACCAAAGAAACTCAAATAACTTTCATGGATAAAAAGATAGATCTGATCATAAACTCAAAGTTCATCCGATCCCAAGAAACACACCGCAAAAATATTTACATCATATGGATCTCCAAGAGACCATTGTATTGAGAATCAAACGAGAGAGAGGAAGCCGTCTAGCTACTAACTACAGACCCGTAGGTCTACAAAAAACTATTCATGCATCATCAGAGAGGCACCAATGAAAGTGGTGAACCCCTCTGTGATGGTTGATAACCCACAAGTATAGGGGATCGTTTGTAGCCTTTTTTGATAAATAAGAGTGTCGAACCCAACCAGGAGCTAAAGGTAGAACAAATAGTCCCTCAAGTTCTATCGACCACCGATACAACTCTAAGCATGCTTGACGTTCGCTTTACCTAGAACAAGCATGAAACTAGAAGTACTTTGTAGGTGTAATAGGATAGGTTTGCAAGATAACAAAGAGCACATAAATAAAATCTAGGGGCTGTTTAAATAAATACACGACTAAGTTAGTTTTAGTAGAGAGCTTTTGTCAACAAGAAAGTTATTTGTCCCTAGGCAATCGATAACAAGTACCGGTAATAATTCTTGCAATTTTATATGAGGGAGACGCATGAGTTAACATACTTTCTCTACTTGGATCATATGCACTTATGATTGGAACTCTAGCAAGCATCCGCAACTACTAAAGATCATTAAGGTCATGAAACCCAACCATAGCATTAAATATCAAGTCCTCTTTACTCCCATACGTCATACCCGAGTTACTCGGGTTTAAGTTTCTTTCACTCTCGAAACCCACCATAAGCGAACCATGAACATATTGCAACACCCTACAGTGAGGGCCCCTCACGTTTGCGCGAGAACGGAGGGCACCGTAGGACAACACCATAAATAAAATATTCAATCATACCAACCAAGATCACGATTAACCCACAGGACAAAACGGATCTACTCAAACATCATATGATAACCATAGATCATTGGGAAATAATATATGGAGTTGAGCACCATGTTTAAGTAGAGATTACAGCGGGGGAAGAGGTGTTACACCGCTGCATAGAGGGGGAGAGAGTTGGTGTTGACGGTAGCAAGATTGTTGATGTAGATCACCATCCCGATCGTTGCCCCCGGTGGCACTCCGGTGCCACCGGAAGCGAGGGGGAGAGAGCCCCCCTACTTCTTCTTCTTCATCCTTGGCCTCCCCCCTAGATGGGGAGGAGAATTCCCCCTCTATTCCATGGTCTCCTATGGCATCGGAGGGGTGGGAGCCCCTCCGAGAGTGGATCTCCCTCTTCTGTTCTCTTCTTTCGCGTTGTCAGATCTGACCGAAAACCGTTTGTTATATTTCGGGAGATCCGTAACTCCGATTGCACTGAGATTTTAACATGATTATTTTTCCGGATATAAGCTTCCTTGCGCCCGAAGTAGAGCTCCAACCAATGTTCGAGGAGGGCACAACCCACCACCGCGTGCTAGGGGCCTCTGGCGCGCCCTGGTGTCTTGTGGGATGTGTGGGCCTCCGTTTGCGGTGATTCCAAGTCCCAAAAATCACATATATTCCAAAATAATTCTGCATGAAATTTTGTTGCATTTGGACTTCGTTTGATATGGATACTGTGCGATACAAGAAACATGCATAAAATAGGAACTAGCACTGGGCACTGGATCAATAGGTTAGTCCAATAAATCATATAAAAAGTTGCCAAAAGTATGTGAAAGTGGTATAATATTGGCATGAAACAATCAAAAATTATAGATACGATGGAGACGTATCAGTTGTGTCTAGATTGGATCTGGTGGTTCTGCGCTCTGCGGCGGCTAGAATTGATTTTTGTCAACTCCCCTAGGGTTTTTGGAATATTGGGGTATTTATAGTGTAAAGAGGCGGTTTGGGGGGCACTCGAGGTGGGCACAACCCACCAGGGGGTGCTTGGGCCTCCAGGTGCGCCCTGGTGGGTTGTGCTCCCCTCGGAGCAGCCCCCAGGTGCTTCTTCTGCCCACTAGATGTCTTCTGGTACAAAAAAAATCTCCAAAAAGTTTCACTGCGTTTGGACTCCGTTTGGTATTGATTTCCTGTGATGTAAAAAACATGCAGAAAACAACAGCTGGCACTTGGCACTATGTCAATAGGTTAGTACCAAAAAATGATATAAAATGGCTATAAAATGATTATAAAACATCCAAGATTGATAATATAACAACATGGAGCAATAAAAAGTTATAGATACGTTGGAGACGTATCAATTAGTAATAGAAACAAAGTACTACGTGGATGCTCCTTGGGGGATAGATTGGTAGGAAAAGACCATCGCTCGTCCCCGACCTCCACTCATAAGGAAGACAATAAATAAATAAATCTTGCTCCGACTTCATCACATAACGGTTCACCATACGTGCATGCTACGGGAATCACAAACTTCAAGACAAGTATTTCTACAATCCACAATTACCCACTAGCATGACTCTAATATCACCATCTTTATATCGCAAAACTATTGCAGGGAATCAAACATATCATAATCAGTGATCTTACAAGTTTATGTAGGATTTTATGATTAACCATGAGAATGACCAATTCCTGTCAACTCTCTAAATAGATATAAGTGAAGCAAGAGAGTTTAATTCTTTCTACAAAAGATATCCCACGCTCTAACAAATATAAGTGAAGCAAAAGAGCATTCTACAAATGGCGGTTTTCTATTTGTAGGGAAATAAGCAATCCAAACTTCAAATGATAAAAGTGAAGCACATGAAGTATTCTATAAAGCCATACTCAAAAGATATAAGTGAAGTGCAAAGAGCATTCTATAAATCAACCAAGGACTATATCATACCAGCATGGTGCATTTATTAAAATAAAAATAAAAATCACACGACGCTCCAAGATTTACGCATATCATGTGACGAATAAAAATACAGCTCCAAGTAAAATTACTGATGATCATTAGAAGAAAGAGGGGATGCCTTCCGGGGCATCCCCAAGCTTAGTTGCTTGGGAGTCCTTGAATATTACCTTGCGGTTCCTTGGGCATCCCTAAGCTTAGGCTCTTCCCACTCCTTATTCCTTCATCCATCATGATCTCACCCAAAACATGAAAACTTCAGTCACACAAAACATAACAAAACCCTCGTGAGATCCATTAGTATAATAAAACAAATCACCACTTTAAATACTGTTGCAAACTCATTCATATTTTATTTTTGCATTATAGCTACTGTATTATAACTTTTCCATGGCTTATACCACCGATGCAATCGATAGTTTCATCAAAACTAGCAAAACAATGCATCAAAAAACAGAATCTGTCAAAAACATGACAGTCTGTAGCAATATGAAAATCGACCATACTTCTGTAACTCCAGAAATTCTAAAAAATTAGGACAAAATAAAAAATTTGTATAGAAGTACTGTGCAAGAAATTTCAGAAGCGTTTGACTTTCCAGTAAAAAAAATGTAAAATCACGCACTACAGCCAAAGTTTTTGTTTTTGCACCGCACATGCCAAACAAGCAATCTAATCATCCTAACGGAAAATCTTGGCACATTATTTTTATAATACAATGGATTTATACAAGGGGATACATATTTTTGTTGAAAAGTTTCTGTAATCAAGGTTCTCAAAGTTTCCATGGGCATGAACAAAGTTCAAGGCTAGCTCCAATTTTAACAATGCTCGTCTTTCTCACTTTCACTTTTCTTTTTGAAAAAGTTTTAGGTTCCCCGCTTTATTTTTTGTTTTTAAACTATTTAAAAGCACTTAACAGAAATAAATGACTCTCTGAAACTTCCTGGTTGTCTCCCTGGCAGCGCTTTCTTTAAAGCCATTAAGCTAGGCATATAGTGCTCAAATAATGGATCCACCCGGATCCCAAGGTATATCAAAGCCAATTTTAATTAACAATGATTTGTAATTTAGTAGTGAGCACAAAGTAACATATATCATGTAATGACAAAGTCTAACTCTCCTCCTATGCATCATCATGTCATAAAAGAACGATTCGTGCACACAAATTAAAGGGCAATGCATATTATATAAACAGTCTCTTGCAATTTTATCGTATTGGAAACATAGAGAGGCGGAGATGTAGTTCCTCTCTCATAATAATTGCAAGTAGGAGCAGCAAGCACATGCATATTATATTTATCAAAATCATCATGTGCAATAGTAGAACGCAACCCATCAATATAATCCTTAATAAGAGCAAACTTCTTCGATATATTGTAGTTGGGAGAATTCAAAAAGATAATAGGACTATCATGCGTAGGTGCAATAGCAAAAATTTCATTATTAACATAAGGAACTATAGCAAGTTCATATCCATAAGCATAACTCATATTGGCATCATGGCCACAAGCATAGCAAGCATCAATTTCATCAAAAAGGGATATTTCAAACGAATCAAAGGGATCATAGCAATTATCATAGCAATCATCCTTCAGTAAGCACGAAGGGAAATTAAAAAATGTACGAGCTGAAGAGTTACTCTCATTAGAAGGTGGGCACGGGTAGCTAATCTGCTCTTCCTCCTTTTATTCTTCGCTCTCCTTGTCATCTTTTTCATCTAATGAGCTCACAGTTTCAGCAATTTCTTCTTCCATTGTTTCCTGCAAAATATTAGTCTCCTCTTGGACAGTGGAGGAGTCCTCAATATATGGCTTAACATAAGCATTAGAAGCATAGTTTTCGTAGCAATATTTAAGTATGGCAAAATTTTCAGATTTGTAAAGAGTAGCATCATACTTTTCAATCAAAGAAGCAAATTTGTAAGCACCCTCAAAAGCAACAAATTCTTCAATTTGTTCAATATCAAAGTAATTATAAACACCCTTGGCATAAGAAGATAAGATTACATTATCTTTAAACTGACATTGGAAGCAAAGGTGTTTTCTAGGGTTCTCAGAACAAGTAAAATCATGTATTTCGCAGCAATACAAACTATTAATATGATGCCATAAAAGTTTCCCTGTTTGAGATAAACGGTATCATACAAAATAAGCATGCTCATTTAATGTTTTCCCCTCAACTAAGCTAATTGGATTTTCAGCTTGAGCACAAATGGATCGAAGATGATCCAAGTAGAAAACTTCAGTAGTATGATATATTTTGGGTGGTTCTTCAACCATTGGTTTAGCAAGTACAACTAATTTTTTTGGTATTTTGCATTTCCTAACCATAACTAAAGATAGAAAACAACTTAGAACAGAAAATAAAAACTACTTAGTGATAAATCAAACAAGCACACATGAGAATATTCACCCCACGCTATTGCTCCCCGGCAACGGCACCAGATAAAGGTCTTGACAACCCACAAGTATAGGGGATTAGTTGTAGCCTTTCTCGATAAATAAGAGTGTTGAACCCAATGAGGAGCTAAAGGTAGAACAAATATTCCCTCAAGTTCTATCGACCACCGATACAACTCTACACACACTTGACGTTCGCTTTACCAAGAACAAGTTTGAAACTAGAAGTACTTTGTAGGTGTGATAGGAAAGGTTTGCAAGATAATAAAGAGCATGTAAATAATAGCTAGGGTCTGTTTAGATAAAGACACCACTAAGTTAGTTTGAGTAGAGAGCGTTTTGTCACAAGAAAGTTATTTGTCCCTAGGTAATCAATAACTAGATCGATAATCATTCTTGCAATTTTATATGAGGGAGAGGCATAAGCTAGCATACTTTATCTCCTTGTATCATATGCACTCATGATTGGAACTCTAGCATGCATCCACAACTACTAAAGATCATTAAGGTAAAACCCAACCATAGCATTAAAGTATCAAGTCCTCTTTATTCCCATACGCCATAACTGTTGGGGAACGTAGTATTTCAAAAAATTTCCAAAAAACACGCAAGATCTATCTAGGAGAAACATAGAAACGAGCGGGGAGAGTGTGCCCATGTACCCTTGTAGACCGAAAGTGGAAGCGTTTAGTAACACGATTGATGTAGTCGAACGTCTTTGCAATCCAAGCGATCCAAGTATCGAACGCACGGCACCTCCGTGATCTGCACATGTTCAGCTCGGTGATGTCCCTCGAACTCTTGATCCAGATGAGGCCGAGGGAGAGTTTCGTCAGCACGACGACATGGTGACGGTGACGATGAAGTTACCGGCGCAGGGCTTCGCCTAAGCACTACGACAAAATGATCGAGGTGTAAAACTATGGAGGGGGGCACCGCACACGGCTAAAGATCAACTTGTGTGTCTATGGGGTTCCCCCTGGCCACGGATATAAAGGAGGGGAGGGAAGAGGTGGTCGGCCCTAGGGGGCACGCCAGGTGTGGGGAATCCTACTAGGACTCCCCAGCCCAAGTAGGATTCCCCTCCTCTTTCCTATTCCTAGTAGGAGAAGGAAGGGAAAGGAGAAGGGGGGAGAAGGAAAGACGGAGGCGCCGCCCCCTCCTAGTCCAATTCGGACCAGCCCATGGGGGTGTGTGTCGTGGTTCTAAGCCTGACAGTAGAATAGGGGGGTACGTATGGAGAGGCAAGATCCTAGCTATGGAGTAGTTGTATACGCAAGGGATTTACGAGTTCAGGCCCTTCTCGGAGGAAGTAACAGCCCTACGTCTCGGAGCCCGGAGGCGGTCGACTGGATTATATCCGTATGAGTTACAGGGGTGCGAACCCTTTACACTGAGGAGGGGGGTGGCTTATATAGAGTCTGCTAGACCCCTCCGGCCCTCAGTTATGCAGGGTTTAAAGTACATTAAGACCGGGTGTTACTGGTAACGCCCTACATAAAGTGCTATCATGACCATAAAGACTACTTAATAACAAACCGTTTGGGTGCAGAGTGACTCTAGATCTCCTGGTGGTTGAGTGAACGGCTTCATGGTCGAGTGTCTTCGAGTCTGTCGAGTGGAATCCTTCCAGGTCGACTGAAAGGCAGTTTCTTCTAAAGATCTCCTTGGGGAGGGTACCTTGGATAGGTCCATGACCCTACCCTAGGTACATGGCTTCATCATTAGCCCCGGAATGGATCGAGGTTTGAGTGAGGAAGGAGTTGAGAATTCTTCCGACCTGTTTTTCGTGCTACGAGTGTGTCTTGTTCTGGATCAATGACTTCTAGTGATGGCATCAACTTATTTTTCAATTGCCTTGAGCCATTCTTTGTATCTGTCGAGTGACCTTTATGAGCTTGGAGATTTCCGAGCGACGGATCGGAGGAAATCTGTGGTCTGACAAGTTGCTCTGCTGTTCGCGGATTTAGCGGGATTCGAATTTCGGGATGCGCGCGAAGCGGAGGAGGCCGTGGTACTCGGATGGGATAAGGCAGGGACGCCTCGATCTTTGCGCCACCTTTTTCGCCACGTGTCGCGCGCGTGACTGTTGCAGGATTTGACAGGATCGTCCGGGCCTACCAGTCAGCCACTCGGAAGAGACTTCATATAAGGCGCCGGACGGTTTTTTTTTGAACAGTGCCACTACAAGAAATATGTCAACTAGTGACCTTCTGTCAGTGACCCTGGAAGAATTGGTCATAGATCTATGACCATTTCAGACCAATTGGTCAAAAGCTGTTCGAGGGGCTCCAAACCCTAAACCATTACGACCATTTTGGTCAGAAAGGTCGTAATTTCCTTACACGAAAAGGTCATAAAGCAAACAGCACTAGTCCACTGCCTTATTTCTAGTTGTTAACGACCAATGTAGATGGTCATAGCCTTGTAAATTGTGGTGGGTTGCTATGACTAGGCGCCACATCATCAGTTTTGCCTATGTGTCATGTCCATGTGGCTGTTTTTGCCCTAGGTTGTGAAGCAACCTATATTTCTGTCATTCCCAAAATTCCCAAAAAAATCTCATAAATTCTTTGGGTCATATCTTCATCAAATATGTAAAAACATTCCTTGCCTAGTTCAAAAATAATTCGAAAATATTCATTTTCCTATTCTGTTCAGAGCAGCACTTTGTGAAGGAAGTACCACTTTGGCATGTCCAAATGGTATCCATTTTCTACAGTGCTTTCCTATGCCCAAATAACCATCCTCCACCAAATGCCAGCTCAATCCATTCATTATTTTGAGCCCAGCTTCAACATTCGTATTTATGTCCAGTGTGGTAGTTTGTAAAGTAAGTACCACCTAGGCTCCTCCTTTTGAGGTGAAAATTTGCGAAGACGGTCTTCTTAGTAACTGATCATCCTCAGCCAAAACTCACGCCCATTAGCCATGTGCATTTCCCATACCGCAAATCAAACACTTGGCTGCTTATTCATGTTTGAGCATCGATCGGTCTCCTTGTGAGAATCTTATGTTGTGATTTTCTTCCTAGCACCTATCTGGGGAGTGCCCAACCCACTAGACATGCCTAGGCCGCCCAGAACATATGGCAACACCACGGTCACGCGGCGGGCATGCGAGCTTACGCGCTCTAGAGTTGGGGCCCTCGGCCACCGTCCAAACCTCGATGTCTCGCCATCAAATCATGTATTTCTGATTAAATAGATACTTATTTACCTAGAAATGATTTTTGGAAAAAATAAAGAGCAAACTATGAGGCAGCTGCAGTTCAAATTTGACCCGCTTCCAGCTGAATCGACGGGAATTTGTCTTTTTCACCAGAGGTGGATCAAAAATTTTGACACCCAACCATTTTGTCAATTGTGCATTATATGTGGTCTAGTATTTTATAAAATTGATTAGATCCAATTTTGCAACAATTATTTGGTAGTTCCTTCACAAAAAACCCTCCTTTTGGGCACTCGGAAAATGAAAAATGAATTTTCCGTGCAAAGAAAATGAAAACTTCCTTAGGCAACATTGTTTGGAATTCCAAGATGCACCCTCGTGCACAATATGAGATCATTTGAACAAACTATGCCATGAATGTGGCTATAAGATTGATCATTTGGTTTGAAAGCTATGAATCTTCACGCATGATAGCTCATTTCTGAGAACACTTTTTTAAAATAATTATCGTATTACAAGTTTATTATTTTTCCTGGAAACTTGGTCACATATAATGACACAATGTGAAGGTTTTCCAATTGTTTGATTTCTTTTGAATTTTTTATGCCCGTTTCAAAATGCGGTCTAAACGGCGGGCTTGACCGTTCCTAGCTAGTGGTTGAATCTTGGAATTTTTTTGGTGTTTCTATCATTAAATAGATACTTATGTACCTAGAAATGATTTTTGGAAAAAATAAAGAGCAAACTATGAGGCAGCTACAGTTCAAATTTGACCCGTTTCCAACTGAATCGACAGGAATTTGTCTTTTTCACCAGAGGTGGATCAAAACTTTTTTCACCCAACCATTTTGTCAATTGTGCATTATATATGGCCTAGTATTTTATAAAATTTATTAGGTCCAATTTTGCAACAATTATTTGGTAGTTCCTTCACAAAAAACCCTCCTTTTGGGCACTTGGAAAATGAAAAATGAATTTTCCGTGCAAAGAAAATGAAAACTTCCTTAGGCTACATTGTTTGGAATTCCAAGATGCACCCTCGTGCACAATATGAGATAATTTGAACAAACTATGCCATGAATGTGGCCATAAGATTGATCATTTGGCATGAAAGCCATGAATCTTCACGCATGATAGCTCATTTCTGAGAACACTTTTTTCAAATAATTACCATATTACAAGTTTATTATTTTTCCTGGAAACTTGGTCACATATAATGACACAATGCTAAGGTTTTCCAATTTTTTGATTTTTTTTAAAAAAATATGCCCGTTTCAAAATGCGGTCAAAACAACGGGCTTGACCGTTCCTAGCTAGTTGTTGAATCTTGGAATTTTTTTGGTGTTTCTATGATTAAATAGATACTTATGTACCTAGAAATGATTTTTGGAAAAAATAAAGAGCAAACTATGAGGCAGCTACAGTTCAAATTTGACCCGTTTCCAACTGAATCGACGGCAATTTGTATTTTTCACCAGAGGTGGATTAAAACTTTTTACACCCAACCATTTGGTCAATTGTGCATTAAATATGGCCTAGTATTTTAGAAAAATGATTTGGTCCAATTTTGCAACAATTATTTGGAAGGTCGTTCACAAAAAAACCTCCTGTTGGGCATCAAAAAATGGAAAATGGTTTTTTCGTCCAAAGAAAATGAAAACTTCCTTAGGCAACATTGTTTGCCATTCCAATATGCACCCTCATGCACAATATGAGATCATTTGAACAAACGATGCCATGAATGTGGCCATACGATTGATCATTTGGCTTGAAAGCCATGAATCTTCAGAGATAATAACTCATTTCTGAGAACACTTTTTTAAAATAATTGTCGTATTACAAGTTTGTTAGTTTTCCTGGGAACTTGGCCACATATAATGACACAATCGAAGGTTTCCCAATTTTTTGATTTTTTTTGAATTTTTTATGCCCGTTTCAAAATGCGGTCAAAATGGCGGGAATGACCGTTCCTAGCTAGTGGTTGAATTTTGGAATTTTTTTGGTGTTTCTCTGATTAAATAGATACTTTTGTACCTATAAATGATTTTTGTAAAAAATAAATTGCAAACTATGAGGCATCCGCAGTTCAAATTTGACCCGCTTCCATCTGTATCGGCGAAAATTTGTCTTTTTCACCAGAGGTGGATCAAAACTTTTTACACCAAATAATTTGATCAATTCTACATTAAATATGGCCTAGTATTTTAGGAAAATGGTTTGGTCCAATTTTGCAACAAATATATTATAGGTCCTTCACAAAAAAACTCAGTTTGGACACTCGAAAAATGGAATATTGATTTTTCGTGCAAAGGAAATAAAAACTCCCTTTGTCAATATTGTTTGCAAATCCATGATGTAAACTTGTGCAAAATATGATATCATTTGAACAAATATTTGATAGGACTTTCACAAAAATACTCATTTTGAGCACTGAAAAATGGAATGAATTTTTTTATCTTGAGTCGATCATGACCAATTTATATTGGTCATAAGGTCATCAAATGGTTTGCTTCATTCTGATTGGACCATGAGCATATCACACGGATCACGCATCAACCACCGTCGGATGCTTCCGGATCCAACGGCCCAAAACCACCCGAGCCGAAACCCTAGGTCTGTCCTCATGGACATTTTCCACCCACCCCCCGCCTCCTTTCTTTCTTTCTTTCTCTCCCTCCCCCCTCAGATCCTATCCCCTCTCCCCCGTGCAGCAAACCCTAGCCCCTCTCTCCCCCGCACACCACTCCTCCTCCCTTCCAGATCACAGCCGCCACCTCCTCCTTTCTAGATCGCCACCTCCACGTCCCTCCGGACGAGCTCCCCGCCGTCCATGGCCTCCCCCACGCCCTTATCCCTCGCGATCCCTCTCTCTCCCTCGCGCGACTCCTCTACTCCACTCGATTTCGGCGAGTTGAGGCGGCTCTCGCCGGCACGCAGCACACCCTGGGCTTCAGGTAAGCAAGTTTTTTGCTCGGCGCGGGCGCGGGCGCGGATCGAGACTGACGGATGGGTTTGGTTCCTTCCTTGCTACAGGCGGTGTTGTGCGCGGCGGTGGCGCTGGCGCTGTGCGCGGGAGGCATTGGCGCGTCGCTTGCGGCGAGGGGCGCGGGGTGCCGGAAGCACGTGCGGAGGGTCACGGAGTACGGGGCGGTGGGGGACGGCAAGACGCTCAACACGGCGGCGTTCGCCAGGGCGGTGGCGGACCTAGGGAGGCGCGCGGGCCACCACGGCGCGGCGCTGGTGGTGCCGGCGGGGCGGTGGCTCACGGGCCCCTTCAACCTCACCAGCCACTTCACCCTCTTCCTCCACCGGGGCACCGAGATCCTCGCATCCCAGGTGCGCCCCTCTTCTTCAGTTACCCGTGGGATTAATTAGCGGAAGTAATTGCTACATACGTACTTACTGTGGCACGATGCGGGGTGGGGGGCTACTGGTGACGGACGGGACGGCACGGGGCCGGTGCTAAGTCACTTGGCCGCTTGCGTAGGGAGGTTCGTCCAGGAACGGAGTGGGCAGCGGCTACTGGTTTGGGGGTCCCCTGCCATGCATCGCCATGACCTGTAAACTTGAGGAGAAATTACATGATATTTCACTTCGGGCTGGTTATTTTATAACTTACACCAATATATTGCAACCGATTGGACCTTCACATGCGTTTTTTCAAGTAGTATTCGTTTGTTAGCAGTACTGCAGTCTGTTAATTTTGTCCTCTATCAAAGTTGCCTCACGAACAGTTAATTTCGAGTAATTATTTGAGGAGAAGTTAATTCGTTAGTAGTTGATTTGGAGCATGCACTTAATAATTACCTAATGTTCTTCGAATCACAGCCGATTTAATTATATGTGTTGCTTGAAATTGGTTGGTTGAAGTTTGACATTGTACTTTGTTAACTCCCTTAGCTATTTTGGATGTCAGAGTGAACTGAGAAGAAAATCAACCAGAACTCAGGACAAGTATGGGCTGAGAAACCATCAAATTTCTTTCTCTTTTGTTGCCTCCACTATGTGTAGGAGTCAAGGATATCTGTTTCATAAAAGAAATCGAAGATCATCTGTACACACACCCTCCGTTCACTTTTGTAAGACCGTTTAGACATTTAAGACAACACCCAAATGTTGGTAAGCGCCTGATGCATACAACTTTAATCTGTAAGGAGGGGCTAATAGCATATACGTACTTACGGATGGTTGTTGTAGTTTGAAGATTCTTTCAGGGTGCATGAGTGTTAGGTTGTTAACTTGTTCCAGAGTTCCGATCACTCTATATCTCTAGCCGTTCCTGATGTATGTCTCTGTTTTTCTGGATACAGGGATTTTATTTACAGTGCTGGGCGTAGTGATGTTCATCCCTAGGTTCTACTACACAAGAATAGCGTATTATGCTTACAAAGGGTACCAAGGCTTCTCTTTTGTCAACATCCCTCCCATCTGAAATGATCTGCTGTAATGACGGGCACGGGCATGGCAGGTCAAGTAGTCGCATCCCACTTATTTGGAATCAATAATAACAAAGCAGATAATATTACATTACTTTACTGAACTGCTCTTTTTATCTTGTATATTAAATCTCATTGTTTAAGAGGTCCTGTTCTTTGCTTTTATCTATTCAATACATTCTAGCATGTTGGTTTAATAAAATCCTCTAGTAATGCCACAGCTTGTCATGCATGTCGCATTTCCTTATTTTTGGGGAATTTCGACCAGTACCACCACTCTCTGTTTTGGGAATTTCGTTCCCGTAATTATTATAGCCAACTGTTCAGACTTGTTTTTGCGGGGAGCAAATCTGCATGTGCAAAGTGTGTGTGTGTGTCTGTGTGTGTGTATCCAGTGAGCAAATCTGTAGTAATTACTGAGTATACTATCTGCTTTCTTTTAGTGTCTATTATCTGCTCAGTTCTCTTTTGACATATATTTTATTCATCATACTTTTATCTGGTTGTTATTCATGCAATAGGAAGCAACTTAAAATGCGACTTGAAAATTAATTTCCAACCAAATGAGCTTTTCTTTCTTCTATATATTCTGTTGTCATTGAGTTTCTGAATTGCTTTATATTAGTATCGGGCTGAGTCTTTGTGATGGCTGAGTCTTTGTGATGTTACTTTATGGTCACCAGCTCACCGGTGTACATGTTTGCTTTCTGTTGGATACTTGGTGTGCTAGGAAGCACTCTTTATACTTCCAGGGTTCATTTTTTATATGTGAGTATCTTATGTTGCTGTAAGCATTAACACAATATGACGTGTGCAGGGAGCTCCACATCTGAGTTCCAGCCCACCCACCCCTCGCCCCTTGCTTTGATCGCAAGGTACCGCGCGGTTCCCGGCCAGTTCATGATTTTGGCTTCTGCGGGCTCTGATCAGTGAATATATTTGTGTTTGGTTGGACGGTAAACTTGCTGCACAACTGGACCTCGTTACATGCAGTGAAACAAATTACCACATCACTGGTGAGCTTATTTACATAAGAACACGAGCATGACTAGATCTAAGAATCACAGAGATTAAGTCAGCATATCTGATAATTGCTTTCGTTGCTTGTATGTTCAGTTTACGGGTCTCCTTTGACTGCAGAAGCTGAATATCACTCCCTCTGTTCATAAATAAGTGATGTGCAAAGAGGTTGCCCTCAGTTTACTTTCTGCCTGTAGAGTTACTGTGTTTCTGATTGATTTTGAAATCAGACCATATGTTTTCTTATAAGCAAACTTTATTGATGGTTGAAAGATTTTATATGCTTCTGATGCGTGATCCTTCTAATGCTAGGTGATTTGTTTCTTAGAATTTGGAAGAGGAAGACGATGAAGCGTTCTGGTTGTACTTCATAGCTAGTTTCATTGTATTTTGTACTCTGGTTGTATGAACAGTATGTTAAGATTGTAATAGGCTACACTTATTGGTCTGGTTGTATTTTGTACCGGTCTGGTTGTACTGATCTGGTCATTTCAAGTATATAGTTCTGTTTCATTTGAAATATTTGTCATGAAATAGTTCTGTTTCTTTGTACTGTGAAAATGTGAGAAATAGAAAGTCGATGAGTTGGACTTACTTATTGGTAGAGGCCCAGGCCCAAAACGTGAATAGCATGCAAAAAGGCTGAGGCCCAAAAAAAGGTCAACTTTTAAAAGGCCGAGGCCCAAAAAGAAATGGACCGTAAAGTTCTGTTTTAGAAACCAAAAAGGCCGAATTGCTGGGCTTGGCCCATGTAGCTAGCGTAAATTGACAGGAAAAAGCATATATAAAAGGCTGAATTAATGGGCTCGGCCCATGTAAAACACCTAATTGGACCGGGCTGAATCTTGTGCCACATCAGCTTGCCACACTGGATGCCTACGTGGCCTGGGGAGGTTGCTAGTGACCAAAACGCCACAATAGGAATATTTTGGTCGTAAACGTCCACGACCTTCTCACAGAGAAGGTCGTTATAGTCAGTTAACGACCCTCAGCTTTTGACCTTCTGTTTTTGGTCAAAAAAGGTCGCAAATGAAAAACAATGACCTTTCAGTGACCAATAGTCAAGGTCACAAGTTGACATATTTCTTGTAGTGTGCGCCCTCATTTTCCCCTCCCTCTTCCTCAGATTTACCTGCTGCATTCGCCACCGTCCCAGCGCTGTTGCTCTATGTCTGCTTCGCCGGCGACGATGGTGAAGGAGAGGACGGCGGCTTTGGAGCGGGCGAAGAAGGCGACGACGAAGGCGAAGGGGAGGGCGACCAGTCGGGGTGGATCCTCGTCGCGGGCCGGTCTGCCGCAAGGCTGGATCCAGGGAGACTACATCCGCTCGACCATCCGCCAGAAGGACCTCGATGACCTGACCAACAAAGGACTGATCCCTCATGGATCAGCGAGGCTTCTAGGGAAGGAGTGGCAGCCCCAGCCTCAGGAGGGTGAGTGCGTCCTCTTAGCCACCCACGTCGACCGCGGGTTTTCTCTACTGCAGAATCCTTTCTTTCGGGGATTTCTGAAATTCTTTGGGGCACAACTCCACCACTTCACACCCAACTCTATCGTCTATCTTGCTGCTTTCATGCCCTTGTGTGAGAACTTCTTGGGTTGTCGGCCGCATTGGGGCCTTTTCAAACATATTTTCACCTGTCGCTCTCAGACGGTGAAAAAGGCTAGTCCGAGTGACGAGAAAACCCAAGTAATCCAGATGTGTGGGGGTCTTGGTGTTCAAATGAGGAGTAAAAGTGCTTTTCCAGCCATGATCCTTCCCGAGTCAGTCCGAGGGTGGCAGTCGACCTGGTTCTATTGCCAAGACCAGCCGACGCCAGGTCAGTCGACTGGACTCCCTCCTTTCTCCATGGACCGAGTGAACAAGCCGTCCTCTCTGAAGGTGGTCCCGAAGGAGAAGGGTCAGGTTAAGGTGTTGGTAGAGCGTGTAGTCCAACTCATCCGTGATGGGGTGACTAGCATGGATCTTCTGGAGGTTTTCCTTCGAAGGCGCATTCAGCCACTTCAATATCGAGGCCACCCGATGTGGATGTACTCTGGTACCGAAGACACCACTCTGGTCCACCCGGAGGAGGTCGATGATGCCACACTGGAAAGGTGGATGACTGCCATCACAGGGAACAAAGATAACCCCCGTGGAGCCAGGAGGATCCCGCCACTCGACCAGTCATACGAACCGGACAAGGTCTAATCACTTACCTCCGACCGTAATCCTGTTTCCTTCATTCCGTTTTGCTACAACTCGGTCGACTGACGTTTGTCTTGTTTGTTGTCTTCCAGGTCACTACCGAGATGTATTCGACGCCCAACGGGGCGCAAGAACAGACCGAAGAGGAGGAAGGGAGTGGGGGTGAAAGTCAGGAGGAGTGGGAATCCGATGGCATGGAGGGTGAAGAAGATGCCGGCTCTGATGAGGAAGAGGAGGAGGAAGAGGAGGAGGAAGTCGAGCCTCCCCGTACTGAAAGACGATCCAAGCTCGTCCATGACCCTGCAGTCGAGCGCGGCAAGGCGGCCGTGCCTGTTGGGCAGTCGACCAAACGTCCTCGGACGACCTCTCCGGCACCGACTGAGAAAGCGTCGAAGCAACCCCAAGCGGCGTCATCAAAACCGATGAAGGCCCTGCCGAAGATGAGGATGGTGATTCCCACTATTTCCGGGTAATGGCATATCTTGTGTTTTCTTGTTTAACATGGATACACTCTTGGTCGACTCGTTTGCTGACCGACTGATTTCTGAAATCGCAGTGCTGCTACTTCTGAGACCTCAACCAGACATGAAGATCAAGAAATGGAGGATGCTGTCACTTCCAACCCCGGTATGATCTCTGTAGTTTCGCTTTCGGTCAATAGGATCTTCATTTTTAACTTTGAATCTTTTCTGTAGCTCCACCTAATATCATCATTGATCTCCCTGATGATGATGATGATGAGGAGCCACTGAGGCAGAGGAAGAACAGGAAGACGTCTGCTGGCAAGACTGCTCAGGTTGTATCAGCACCTGAGACGCTGGTTCCGGAGGGGGGCAACGTCACTTGGACTACCATGTCCTTTGCTGTGCCGCTGACGAGTGCTCACCCTTCGTCGTCGAGTGCTGATCCACCTTCCCTTTTCTCCACCCACCACGTCCTAGAGGACCAAGCAGGCGCTGCTAAAGAAGCTATACGCCAGGCGGGGGTCATGATGGAGCAGGTGAAGGCGATCCGAGACGCCAGCCAAGAGGCTTATGATGCAAGTTCAGCCCTTCAGAGCAATGTCCAGGTTAGTTGATCACCGCTTGTTCTGTTAGGTTATGGTACCTGAAAACTTTTCTTTCTGAAGATCTTAGTATCTGTACACCCACTGGGTGTGTCGATTGAATATCTGGATTGGTGGGGGCACGCTGAGTGCACCCACTGGGTGTAGTCCCCGAGACTATGGTGGACAGCTGGCAGTCGACTATAGTCTTTATACCTTGAACTTTTTCTCTTTACTTTATCCACTCGATATGGTCGAATGGAATCATGGAACCAGTGGTGGCACCCTGAGTGCACCCACTAGGTGTAGTCCCCGAGACCGTGGTCGACTGCTGCCAATCGACTATGGTCTGAAGAACATTTTTTTTTGAAACTGTGGCTAACTGCTGGCAGTTAGCCTTTTTGTCTCTTTTGGTCGACTGATCGACCCGAGCCGATAGAACCAGTGGGGGCACGCTGAGTGCACCCATTGGGTGTAGTCCCGAGACTACAGTTGAATATTTTGATTTGGCTGTAGTCTTAGAAATGCTACGATTTTTCTCTTTGTCACTCGGAAGTGACCTATCTTTGATGTCTGTCGATTGATCTTTCGCAGAAATCTTGCGAGCTTGTGGCTCGTTATATTGAGTTGGAGAACAAGCATATCCAGCTCGAACTTGATCTAAAGCTTGTCCAGGAGAACTTCACGAAGGCGAAGGAGGAGGCAAAAGGTATGTTTGGTGAGAACCTTGACGACTGCCCTTATTTCTTGTCCATTCCTGAGTCTGATCTCACTGTCATTTTGAAGATAAACTGAAGGATGCTCTGAAGAAGAAGGACCTTGACCTCGTCGAGGCGCAGAAAGCGGCTTCGGACAAGACAAAACTCGCAGAAGAAAAGCTGGCTTCAATCAGCAAACTTGAAGAGGAGAATACCAATCTGAAAGCTGCTCTCGACGCGGCCAACAAGGAGGTCAGTCGACTGAAGAATGACAAGATAGCCCTGAGCGACAAGGCTAGCGAACTGGCGGGAAAGAAGAATGATCTAGAGGTTTATCTGGGAGGGCTCGCCAAGAAGTTATTCCTCATGCTTGAAGGTAATCCCTTATATCCGACTGGCTTGTAATTATGGACTTACGACAAAACTGTTGGCTTATCTTTGGGTTGTGTTTACAGAATGCTGCCAAAACTTTGAGGAAGAGACTGGTCGAGTGGAGACAAGCCTGGATCCCATCAACTCTCCTGTGAAGGATGAAGCCGCCATGAACATGCTCCGACTGAAGTCTCGTGTTGCTGCTGTGGTCGACTATCTTGCTAGACTGAAGGTTGCAACGTCGCGCATCGACACAACACTCTGGCCGGGGGAAACACTTTAGAATGACCTCGAGTCTCTGATGACTTGACTGAACGAAGTTCCAAGTCGAGTGCAAGAATGGAAGAAGTCTTCTGCCAGGTGTGGTGCTGATGTTGCTCTGTCTCTGGTCCGTGTTCACTGCAAGGACGCGCGAGAGGACAAGCTGGCTTCTCTCAAGGTGGCCAATACCAAGAAGCATGACTTCCGATCTTACATGGAGACCTTCATTGCTGCTGCCACTCGGATTACAGATGGAATCGACCTGGACGAGTTTGTCGTGCCTTCCAGTCCTCCACCGGAGGAGTAAAAAACTTCTATGCTTGATGCCTTAAACTTGCCTCGGAATGCCGAGTGGTTTTTGTAACCAGTAAACTTTAACAGGCTCGGTGCCTGAGCACTTCTGGATCCGTAGGATGCTATCTGAACTTGGGTTTGCCGTTGAATATGTTTGCATTTGTCTTCGAACGAACATTGTTCTTCGCTCGGAATAAGCGCTAGTGCTTGTGATGCACTCCTGCAAGTAGGAATGAAGCACAGATTGCAGTCAACTTGCGTCCTTGCGGATCGGGATGGAGCGCACATTATATTTGTGGTGGAGCTCTGAAGTGGAAGGTAGCAGTCGACTTGCACCTCGTCACTCTTGCAGAGCGGAATGAATCTCATACTTAGGCTAGCACTGGGCTGCAGCTAAGCCCCCGAGTGGGAGGTTTGCTCTCCACTCGGTAGGATTTTCAAAAACTTAGGCGAGCACTGGGCCGCAGCTAAGCCCCCGAGTGGGAGGTTTACTCTCCACTCGGTAGGATTTTCAAAAACTTAGGCGAGCACTGGGCTGCAGCTAAGCCCCCGAGTGGGAGGTTTGCTCTCCACTCGGTAGGATTTTCAAAAACTTAGGCGAGCACTGGGCTGCAGCTAAGCCCCCGAGTGGGAGGTTTGCTCTCCACTCGGTAGGATTTTTTGTGGCGTACCTCCGAAGGAGAAGGTAATAGTCGACCTGCACTTCGTACTCCTTGCGGGGCGCATATTGTATTTGTGGCGTAGCTCGGAAGGAGAAGGTAGCAGTCGACCTGCACCTCATCCTCCTTGCGGGGCGCACATTGTATTTGTGGCGTAGCTCGGAAGGAGAAGGTAGCAGTCGACTTGCACCTTGTCCTCCTTGCGAAACGCACATGGTATTTGTGGCATAGCTCGGAAGGAGAAGGTAGCAGTCGACCTGCACCTTGTCCTCCTTGTGAAACGCACATTGTATTAAGTACTTAGGCGAGCACTGGGCTGCAGCTAAGCCCCCGAGTGGGAGGCTGGCTCACCACTCGACATGATTTTGTTTAACTTAGGCGAGTACTTGGACTGCAGCTAAGCCCCCGAGTGGGAGGCTGGCTCACCACTCGGCAGGATTTTGTTTAACTTAGGCGAGTACTTGGACTGCAGCTAAGCCTCCGAGTGGGAGGCTGGCTCACCACTCAGTAGGATTTTTTTGAACTTAGGTGAGTACTTGGACTGCAGCTAAGCCCCCGAGTGGGAGGCTGGCTCACCACTCGGTAGGATTTGAAAGTACTTAGGCAAAACAGATTCACAGCTAAGCCCCCGAGTGGGAGACTGGCTCACCACTCGGCAAGGATTTTTTTTACAAACTTAGGCGAAATAGATTCGCAGCTAAGCCACCCATTGGGGGACTTCTCATGTAAACAAAAGTAACAACAATCACTGGGAAAATTATAACACTCTTGTCTTTGATAAATAAACTACAGAAGTACTTTTATCACATCTCATCCGAGTGAATACTTAAGTATAAAAGGAGCGGAGCAGCTCCGCGTTCCAAGCTCGGGGCTCATCAATCTGGTGACCGACATTGTAAAGGCGGTACGCCCCATTGTGGAGAACTTTGGTGACGATGAAGGGACCTTCCCAAGTAGGAGCAAGCTTGTGTGGCTTCTGCTGATCCACTCGGAGAACCAAATCTCCTTCTTGGAAGGCTTGACTCTTAACGTTTCTGGCATTGAAGCGACGTAAGTCCTGCTGATAAATGGTCGATCGGATCACGGCCATCTCTCTTTCTTCTTCTAGAAGGTCGCCTGTGTCCTATAGGGCTTGCTCTGCTTCATCTTCAGTGTAGAGTTCGACTCGGGGTGCGTTGTGAAGCAGGTCACTCGGCAAGACTGCTTCAGCTCCGTAGACCAAGAAGAACGGAGTTCTCCCAGTCGACCGGTTAGGTGTGGTCCTTAATCCCCAAAGTACTGACGGAAGTTCTTCGACCCATGGACCTGCCGCGTGCTTGAGATTGCGCATCAGTCGGGGTTTCAACCCTTTGAGATTTAGACCATATGCTCGTTCGGCTTGTCCATTCGATTGGGGGTGAGCGACTGAAGCATAGTCGACTCGTGTGCCTTGAGATGTGCAAAAGGCTCTGAATTCTTCTGAATCAAAGTTTGACCCATTGTCAGTGATGATGCTATGCGGAACTCCATACCTGAATACCAACTCTCTGATGAAGCTGATAGCAGTGCCAGCATCCAGATTCTTTATAGGCTTAGCTTCAATCCATTTGGAAAACTTGTCGACTGCTACTAGCAAGTGAGTGAAGCCGCTCCTGCTAGTTCTCAGTGGTCCAACCATATCTAACCCCCAAACAGCAAAGGGCCAGACGAGTGGAATGGTTTTCAAGGCTGAGGCGGGTTTGTGCGATAGATTGGAGTAAAACTGACATCCTTCACACTTGTCGACTATCTCCTTTGCCATTTCATTTGCTCTCGGCCAGTAAAATCCCGCTCGGTATGCTTTAGCCACAATGGTTCGAGAGGACGCATGATGGCCACAGGTCCCCGAGTGGATATCGTCAAGGATTATCCGACCTTCTTTTGGCGTTATACATTTCTGACCGACTCCAGTCGCACTTTCTCTGTACAACTGTCCCTTTATCACGGTAAAGGCTTTGGATCGGCGGACGATCTGTCGATCCTCTTCTTCATTCTCTGGGAGCTCTTTCCTTAAGATATACGCGATGTACGGCTCTGTCCAGTCGGGAGTGATGACCAACGCTTCCATGATCAGGTTGACCACGGCTGGAACTTCAACTTCAGTTAGATCTGTGACACTTTTTGGCTGCGGAGCTTCTTCGGTAAAAGGATCTTCCTGAACTGATGGAGTATGGATATATTCCAAAAACACATTACTGGGAATGGCTTCTCTCTTGGAACCTATCTTCGCCAAATCATCAGCCGCTTGATTTTTCAATCGGGGTATATGATGGATCTCTAACCCCTCAAATTTCTTCTCAAGCTTTCTCACTGCATTGCAGTAACCAGTCATAGCTGGGCTTCTGACGTCCCACTCCTTCATCACCTGATTGACCACCAAATCTGAGTCGCCATAAACCATAAGGCAACGGACGCCGAGTGAAATGTCCATACACAACCCATATAGAAGTGCTTCGTATTCTGCTTCATTGTTGGAAGAATCAAAGTGGATCTGGAGCACATATATGAGCTTATCTCCTCCGGGGGAAACCAATACCACCCCAGCACCAGAACCATTCAACATCTTAGAACCGTCAAAGAACATGGTCCAGTGCTCCGAGTGAACTTGAGTCGGTAACTGTTGTTCAATCCACTCGGCGATGAAATCTGCTACAACTTGGGACTTGATGGCTTTCTTTGCCTCAAACTTGATATCAAGGGAAGAAGTTCAATCTCCCATTTTGCCACTCGACCAGTTGCATCTCTGTTGTGCAGAATCTCTGATAATGGGGCGTCGCTGACGACTGTAATGGAATGATCAGAGAAATAATGAGCAACCTTCTTCGTGGTCATGTAAATCCCATATACAAGCTTCTGATAATGAGGGTATCTTTGCTTCGATGGGGTCAGCACTTCGGAAAGATAATATACTAGGCGCTGAACTTTGAAGGCTTTCCCCTCTTCTTCCCGCTCGACCGTAAGTACTGTACTGACGACTTGTCCTGTGGCTGCAATGTAAATCAACAAAGGCTCTTTGCTGATTGGAGCAACAAGCACCGGTTGGGTGGAGAGTAGAGCTTTTAGCTCTGCAAATGCTGCATTAGCTTCTAGAGTCCACTCGAACTTGTCTGACTTCTTCATCAGTCGGTAAAGAGGCAATGCCTTTTCACCGAGGCGAGAGATGAATTGACTTAACGCGGCCAAGCATCCAGTAAGCTTCTGGACATCGTGTACACGCATGGGGTGTTTCATTTGGAGTATAGTGCCAACTTTTTCTGGGTTGGCGTCGATTCCTCGTTCGGGAATGAGAAAACTGAGTAACTTTCCGCCAGGAACTCCGAATGTGCACTTTGATGGATTAAGCTTGATATCATACCTCCTGAGATTGGCAAATGTTTCAGCGAGGTCAGTCAACAGGTCGAAACCCTTCCGTGATTTGACCACAATATCATCCATGTATGCTTCCACGTTCCGACTGATTTGAGTGAGTAAACACTTCTGAATCATCCTCATGAACGTGGCTCTGGCATTCTTGAGGCCGAATGGCATGGTGACATAGCAGAAGCATCCGAATGGAGTGATGAAAGTTGTTTTGATCTTGTCGGGTCCATACAGACGGATCTGATGGTAACTGGAATAAGCGTCTAAAAAGACATGCGCTCACATCCCGCAGTCGAGGCGACTATTCGGTCGATGCGGGTGAGAGGAAAATGATCTTTCGGGCAGGCCTGATTGATATGTTTGAAATCAATGCACATGCGAAGTGACTTTTCCTTCTTGGGGACCATGAAAACATTGGCGAGCCACTCGGAGTGGTAAATTTCTCGGATAAACTCTCCTGCCAGGAGCCGAGCCACCTCCTCGCCAATGGCCTTTCTCTTCTGGACGGCGGACCGTCGAAGATGTTCTTTGGGAGGTTTCACTTTTGAGTCGACTCGTAGACGATGCTCAGCCAACCCCCTGGGAACACCCGGCATGTCAGCAGGCTTCCATGTGAAGATGTCCCAGTTCTCACGGAGGAACTGGATGAGCGCTTCTTCCTATTTAGAGTCGAGTATTGTGGAGATATGAGTCGGAGCAGCACTAGGGTTGGTCGGGTGAATGCGAACGGGCTTCGTCTTACCAGACGACTGGAACGCTGACTCTGTGGCGGGCTTCTTGGCCCGCAGTAAATCACTCGGATCTGCATTTTTCTGAAATTCCCGTAGCTCCACTACTGTTATCTGAGCATCGGCGATCTTTGAGCCCTTCTGAAAGCACTCTTCTGCCTTTTTTCGATTGCCAGTGATGGTGATCACACCCTTGGGACCAGGCATCTTCAATTTGAGGTACACGTAACATGGTCAGGCCATGAACCGTGCATAAGCTGGCCTGCCTAAAATAGCGTGATAAGCACTCTGGAAATCCACAACTTCAAATGTTAAATTTTCTTTGCGGAAATGCTTTGAATCGCCGAAAACCACATCAAGAGCAATTTGGCCGAGTGACTCAGCCTTCTTCCCCGGAATGACACCATGGAAACTCATGTTGCTGGTACTGAGTCTGGACATCGGAATGCCCATTCCCTTCAGCGTCTCCGCATATAATATATTCAGGCTGCTGCCACCATCCATCAGAACCTTAGTCAGTCGAGTGCCTTCGACGACTGGGTCGACCAACAAAGCTTGCCTCCCAGGGGTGGCTATGTGTGTCGGATGATCAGACTGGTCGAATGTGATGGCGGTCTGAGACCATTTCAGATAACTGGGTGTCGCCGTAGCAACCATATTCACCTCACGGTTGATAACTTTCAATCGACTTTTGCTCTCAACATCAGCAAAAATCATTAGGGTAAAATTGACATAGGGGTATCCTCCATCACTGTCCTCTTTGTCCTCAACCTTGTCCGACTCCTTATCCTTATCCTTGGGTTGTTTCCCCGGAAACTGCTTGATTAAGAGTCGGCACTGGCGAGTGGTATGTTTCGGGTAAATGAAGTTACCCTCCTCATCTTTCTTCGTGTGGATGTGGCATGGCAAATCCATCACATCGTTTCCTTCCATGTCCTTCACCTTCTTGGGGTTCCAAGATCCTTTGGGCTTCCCTTTAAACTTGCCCTGAGTCACGGCCAAGGCTTCTCTAGGAGCAGCTGGCTCGGCTTTCCGCTTCTGCTTCCGACTGGAGTTCCCTCCTCCGGTTTCATGAGCAGTCGGCTTGTACTTGCCACTCCGGAGCCGATCCTCTTCTTCACCATTGGCATATTTGGTGGCTGAGGGAGTCCTGGATTAGGGGGCGTCCGGACAGCCGGACTATCATCGTCAGCCGGACTCCAAGACTATGAAGACACAAGATTGAAGACTTCGTCCCGTGTCCGGATGGGACTTTCCTTGGCGTGGAAGGCAAGCTTGGTGATACGGATATGTAGATCTCCTACCATTGTAACCGACTCTGTGTAACCCTAGCCTTCTCCGGTGTCTATATAAACCGGAGGGTTTTAGTCCGTAGGACGAACAACCATTACAACAATCATACCATAGGCTAGCTTCTAGGGTCTAGCCTCCTTGATCTCGTGGTAGATCCACTCTTGTACTACCCATATCATCAATATCAATCAAGCAGGAGTAGGGTTTTACCTCCATCGAGAGGGCCCGAACCTGGGTAAAAACATCCTGTCCCTTGTCTCCTGTTACCATCCGCCTAGACACACAGTTTGGGACCCCCTACCCGAGATCCGCCGGTTTGACACCGACATTGGTGCTTTCACTGAGAGTTCCTCTATGTCGTCACCGATAGGCTTGATGGCTTCTTCAACCAACAACAACACCATCCAGGGTGAGACTTTTCGCCCCGGACAGATCTTCGTATTCGGCGGCTTCGCACTGCGGGCCAATTCACTTGGCCATCTGGAGCAGATCGAAAGCTACGCCCCTGGCCGTCAGGTCAGATTTGGACGCCTAAACTTCACGGCGGATATCCGCGGAGACTTGATCTTCGATGGATCCAAGCCACAGCCGAGCGTGCCGCACTGTCACGATGGGCATGATCTAACTCTGCCGCCGGACAGAACCTTGGAGGCCGCACATGAATCCGCTCCGACCCATAGTCCGGAGCTGACTGCGCAGATCGAGGACGGGTGGCTGGACACCGCCTCGGGAGCTGCAACTTCCACAGCGATGGAGCCGAACGCTGACCTCGTCCCTTATAAAGCTCGTGACTCCGAGGTGCCGGACTCCCTGCCGGACTCCAAACCTCCTGCGCCCCTGCCAATCGAATCCGATTGGGCGCCGATCACGAAGCTCACCGCTGCGGACATCCTTCAGCACTCACCCTTTGGCGACATCCTAAATTCGCTAAAGCACCTCTCGCTATCCGGAGAGCCCTGGCCGGACTACGGCCAGGATGGTTGGGATGCGGACGACGAAGAAATTCAAAGCCCAGCCACCACCCACTTTGTCGCCACTGTCGACGATCTAACCGACATGCTAGACTACGACTCCGAAGACATCGATGGAATGGACGACGATGCCGGAGACAATCAAGAACCAGCGCCTACAGGGCACTGGAAGACCACCCCAACACATGACGTATATATGGTGGATACCCCAAAAGGAAGCGATAACGAGGAACAACGGGGCGCGGCAAAGGATAATCCCGCCGATAAACAACCAAAACGACAACGCAAACGCCGCCCTAAGCCCCGCCTCGACAAAAACAGCATTCCTAACGACCCAGCAATAGAGCAGGGCAAACCAGTGGACGACGAACATGCAACCAAGCAACCGTCCGAACAGGATGAATCGGATAATCAATCCATGCCCGGCGATACCAACAGTCCAGACGACCTCACGCCGAACACACCACCGGAGCATAAGAACCTTCACAAAAGACTCGTCGCCACTGCAAGAAGTCTGAAGAAGGAAAAACGGAAGCTCAAAACAGCCGAAGACTTACTCAGAATGAGGTGGAGCAAAGTACTCAAGACCGCAGACAAATACGGCAATGGCAACCAAACAAAGAGCTACCCGAAGCGCAAGCTGCTGCCAGAATTTGACGAGGAAGCCATAGAGCCCCCACAGTCAAAAAACAAAGAGGCCGCCTGGCCGGATAGACAGCTAGATGACAGGCCAAAAACGACAAGTGGCGCCGCACACAAGCCGACTCATGATCCTGGGAAAACAGATGGCCCAGCCAGGTCCATTTACGGGCCAAAAAAGAGGGCCCCAGGAAGCAACACAACGCGCCAAGTGTTTGAAGACAGCGGCACACCCAAATACAGGGGCGCCGCACACCCACTATGTTTCACCGATGAGGTGCTGGATCATGAATTTCCGGCAGGGTTCAAACCCATAAACATAGAGGCATATGACGGAACAACAGACCCTAGAGTCTGGATAGAGGATTACATACTACACATACACATGACTAGAGGAGATGATCTCCACGCCATAAAATATCTACCCCTCAAGCTCAAAGGGCCAGCTCGGCATTGCCTCAAAAGCCTCCCAGAAAACACTGTTGGAAGTTGGGAAGAGCTTGAGGACGCGTTTAGAGCAAATTTTCAAGGGACCTATGTCCGCCCTCTGGATGCAGACGATCTAAGTCATATAACTCAACAGCCCGGAGAGTCAGCGCGCAATTTCTGGAACAGGTTCCTTACCAAAAAGAACCAAATAGTCGACTGTCCGGACGCGGAAGCCTTAGCAGCTTTTAAACACAACGTCCGAGACGAATGGCTCGCCAGACACCTCGGCCAAGAGAAGCCGAGGACAATGGCCGCGCTAACAAGCCTCATGACCCGCTTTTGCGCGGGGGAAGACAGCTGGCTAGCAAGATGCAGCACCATTGACCCGAGTACATCCGAGATCAGAGATGGAAACGGAAAATCACGGCGCAGAAAGGATCAGCGCCGGAATAAAGAAAAAAGCCCAAAGAATACGGCGGTCAACGCCGGATTCAAAAGCTCGCGGCCAAACAATAAAACACTGCCTCTTAAGGACAACAGTGATGAGCTATCCAACTTAAACAAAAGTTTGGATCGGATATGTCAAATCCACAGTACCTCCAGAAGGCCTGCGAACCACACCCACCGAGATTGTTGGGTTTTTAAACAGTCCGGCCGACTCAACGCCGAACACAAGGGGCTCGACGCGCCAAGTGAGGACGATGACGAACCCCACCAGCAGAGCACCGGAAAACAAAAGACTTTCCCACAAGAAGTCAAAGCAGTAAACTCACTTCATGTGATAGTACGGAAAAACAATGTGGCACCCGCTAAGACAGGTGTCGCACGGTCCACCCCAGCGGAACCTCGAGATTGGATGTCAAAACCAATCACTTTTGACCACCTGGATTATTCCAGAAATGTTCAAAATGCGGGATGGACTGCTCTGATATTGGATCCTATAATCGACGGACTACAATTTACACAAGTCCTGATGGACGGCGGCAGCGATTTAAACCTGCTATATCCAAACACAATCCGCAAGTTGGGGATAGACCTTACTAAAATTTGACATAGCCGCACTTCCTTTAAAGGAGTGATGCCATGCCCTTACGCCAAGTGCACAGGCTCCCTATTACTAGAAGTTGTGTTCCGGTCACCGGACAACTTCCGACGCGAAAAGCTAATCTTTCATGTCGCCCCATTCAAAAGTGGCTATCAAGCACTATTGGGACGTGAAGCTTTTGTCCGCTTTAACGCAATACCACATTACGCATCTCTTACACTTAAAATGCCCTGTCCACGTGGCATCATTTCATTAAGAGGGTCATTCAAAGACCCCGGACACGGCTAGACGAGTCCGGCATAAAAAAGCTAGGGGCTCCCTAGCCGCACACCCCTTCACAAGGGGCTGTGCATATAAGCAACAATGAGCTAATATAGGCTCAGCTTTATTAATTTATTAATATTTCAATTTTTTATGCACTTTTCGCACGATTTCTTTTCAAACTAAGTTCCTCTCTTTTTACAGATGAACAACATGCACACCCGTCCAGGATACGGCACAACGGAGACACAGGCGCAGACGTGCGGTAGGGACCCGTTGCAAGGATTCTTTTCAGATTAAGACCTTGCGTAGACCTTTTTTTACTGTCTCTTGTTGCTATAATCCCCTGGTTTTTCATGATAACCAGAGAGGAGACTGATGTTTTGGCATCGGCCGCGTCAAAGGACCTCGCCTGTACCTGGACACTAGGGGCTTAGGGCATTGTTCCTTCCGTTATTATAAAGACCGAACACCTTAGGGAGTGTTCGGCGTCTCGAGTTAGGCCTTATATGCATCAGCTCCGGATCATGTCTTTGGTCAAATGTTGGGTTTGCCCGGCTCCTGTGTTTTGCTGCCTTACGTTTCGTATCTCGGCTAACGCGGCACCAGGAGAACTACTGCGATTGTGCCCCAGTTCGGCTGGGCGAGCACCTTAGTAGAGAAAGCCGAAAACTGACTGTCATGATACATCGAGAGACTGGTCAACCACTCGATCGACCACAGGAATGTTTAGAATTCCTCCGCTTTGCGAAGGACCGTTTCCCGGTCAGGCACATACGCGCCCCGAATTTGGACAGTGTGGTGCCCCCAGGGGCTATATCATAGCCCCACCCTCGAACTCCCATGGCTAAGTGAAAGTGATAAAGCATTATAGTGCGGTTGCCTCGTTTGCTACGCTACCACCTCCTTCACAGGACCGAGACATCGGATTAAGTGTGAAAATGCGCTATTTTTGCGAACACCCCCGCACCTTGTGCATGGGGGCTGAAGCCGACGAATGCCATCTTTCAGGTTATACACACGTATACATAAACGGCCGCATAGTAGTTATTTCAATACTTGAACGCACAAGTACAAAAAGCGCTTACATCATAAACATTGTTTTACAAAATAAAACGTTCATTTGAACGTGACATTTTTTGAGCACTGCGACTCTATTACACGAGCACCACGCAGAACTTCCCCAAAATAGTGCTCGGCGGGTAACCGGCTCTCGTCCGAACCCTGGGTCACAACAGCGGTGGCATGCATCCATCTCTGTCCAATGTGTCTTCACACGGGCGAGCGCCATCCGTGCACCCTCTATGCAGGCCGACCGCTTCATCGCCTTGATATGCGGCACCGCCCCAAGAAATTGTTGCACTAAGCCAAAATAGCTCGTCGGCTTGGGCCTATCCGGCCAGACATGAGTCACGATATCCGTCATGGCAAGCCCGGACAACCTATTCAGCTCAGCCCACTCGGCCAATCGGCCGGTCAGCGGAAGTGAACGCTCCGGACTATGGAATTGAGACCAAAACAGCTCTTCCGTCTTGTGATCCTTCTGGCTCCGGAAGTGCACAACGGCATCCGCCGCACTCGCTGCTAAGTCCATATAAGGATCCTCCGGACCCCACAGCTGGCCAAGTTGAGCATACTTTGGATCCGTAAACCTTCGGCGCAGCAGAAAGGGCTTGCCAGCCACAATGTCTCCGGCTTGGCGCAGCTCCTCCTTTATAGCCCGCATTACAGAATGGGCATCCTTGGCTTCGGCGGTGGCCTTCCCCAGGTCTTCTCGCTCCGCTAGGCGCTCCTTTTCAAGAACCTCATTGCGGTCAGTAGCTTCTTTTATCTTCACAGCCATTTCGGCCATCTCTTCCCTGCTTCGGCAGTGTGCAGCCCTTTTGGCTTCTAACTCTTCGGCCGCCCTCGAGGCCGCCGCATTACTCCTTCTGGTTTGCTCCTTGGCTTGAGCAAGTTTGTCCCGAAGGCTCTCCACAGCAGCGACACCATCTGCATTTCACACACATGTTGTAAAGCGTGGGCTTCGGCTCCCTTACTAACTGACCGCAAAGAAACACTTACCTTGCGACTCATCAAGTCGCCTGTTGACTAGCGCGATGTCCGCATCCGCAACGTCGAGTTGCCGCTTTAGTTCAGCAACTCCATCAGTCCGGCTGGGCCCCGGACGATCCGCCACCTGCATAGGAACGGCGAAAATTGAAACCTGCGATTTTGATCCTCGGCACGCTGTCGCTTTCGACAACCTACCGAGTCTCAGGGGCTACTATCTATACAGGGCGCACTTTATGTGTAAAACTATCAAAAGGTGTGTCATTTTTACGTACCTCAAACCCCGCCAGCAAACTCCTGACGGCATTATGCAATCCGCTTTCGGTGGACGAAATTCTTCCAATCACCATACTCATCAATGCATGGTGATCTTCTGAGATGGATGCCCTCTCAAGCATATCCTTCTGCTTCCCTGGCCGAACACCAGTCGACGCCGAATTCCTCGGCTCTGCCGGGCTTGGGGATACCCTCCGTGATGACACTTCAGGCTCGTCCGCCCTATCCGACGGCGCAGCAGACGGAGGCGTCTCGCTCTCCACCATCTCCGGATGAAGGTCCCCCGAAGACGAGCTCATCTGAGAAGGTCGGAGATCCGAACTACAAGGTAAAAACTTCGGTTATCCTCAGAAGCACAAATAGGGATGTCTCCTATTACCGAACTCCCTTTTTTCTACTTACGGCTCGCTGGAGGGCTGATCCTTTAAGGGAGACTGTGCGGCCGGGGCCTCCCCGGACGCAGGACCCTCTGGTGAAGATTTTTCCCCCGCTTAGGGGCTTTGGCCTCCGGGTCTTCGGAGGCGGTCCTCTTCTCCCCCTGGAGGGAGGGATTCTCGATCCCCCCTCTTTCAAGAGCCTCCTTGGGCAAGGCGGTAGCTCCTCTATTTTCCCCTTTGCCTTCCTCTGAAGGTGCAACCTCCAGCATCCTGACCAGCACGGGATCCGGCGCGGTCTCTGGGAGGGGGGCCGGACACCGTATCAGTTTTGCTTGCGCTATCCACTCCTGTTTAGAAGGAAATCGGTCAAAAGGCGAATCATAGAAAGGCAAACAGACGGTATGTCCGAAGTCGGAGCTACTTACTTGTGTATCCGAGCGATTGCAGCTTAGGCCGGCGCCCTCGGTCAATTCCGGACACGCCTCTCGTGATCCGAAGAATAATTTGTACATCTCCACGGGTGTCATACCCATGAAGTGTTGAAGAATCCGTGGTCCCTCCGGATTAAACTCCCATAGCCGGAGAGGGCGGCGCTTGCAGGGCAGGAGACGCCTAATCAGCATGACCTGCATTACCACAACCAGATCGATCTCCCTCGCTTGGAGGTCTCGAATCCGGCCCTGCAGTAGGGGCACGTCCTTTGACGGCCCCCAGTTGAGCCCTTGGTTGACCCACGACATCAACCGTCGTGGAGGTCCCGAGCGGAATAAGGGCGGCGGCTTCTGCCTGCTGCCCTTCGGAGCGGTGATATAGAACCACTCCTGCTACCACAAGCCGAGCTGCTCTTGGAAGGAGCCCTCGGGCCACGGGGTATCAGCCCTCCTGCTTATGGCCGCCCCGCCGCACTCTGCTTGACGCCCCCCGATCATCTTCGGCTCCACATTGAAGGTCTTCAGCCACAGGCCGAAGTGGGGGGTGACGCGGAGGAAGGCTTCGCAGACGACAATAAATGCAGAAATATGGAGGATGGACTCCGGAGCCAAGTCGTGGAATTCCAACCCATAGTAGAACATGAGCCCTCTCACAAAAGGATCCATCGGGAAGACTAAACCCCGACGGAGGTGGGATACAAAGACGACGTACTCGCCGGGCTCGGGGGTGGGGATGGCCTGCCCTTCGGCAGGCAACCTGTGAGAAATCTCGTAAGACAGGTACTTGGCCTCTCGCAGCTTTAGCACGTCCTCCTCCGTGACGGAGGAGGGCATCCACCGGCCCTGAAGGTCGGAGCCGGACATTGTTGAAGGTCCGAAGCGCTTGAATCTGGGGCTCTGGGTGCTGGAACTTGGAGCAGGGAGAAGATTCGATGGAGGATTGAAGAAAAGAAACGAGCCTTGGTCCTATTATAAAGAGGGAGAATACCAAGAGCCGTCTCCGTGACCGTCCGGGACTCACCTTCGATAGAGGGGGCGGGGCGACGGGCGCGGTTGGGTTACCCACGTCCGTATTGATGAGTATCCCGGAATAAGGGGAACACGATCTCTGCTTCGACAAGACGTGCCAAGGAAACCGCTTCGCTAAACGCGCTGAGGTGGTATAATAAAAAACGATTCAAGTAAAGGCTTGGTAGTGGTGTGACGTCATGCCACAAAATACGTCAGCAGATTGAACTTGTGTACATATTATTCTCTCTACGGTCGAATGTGGACTTTATTTTGCAAAGCCGGACACTATCCTGGTGTTCATAATCTTCTATGAATTATTCGGAGGAGGAACCCGCCTTGCAATGCCGAACAATATGTGCGCCGGACTCATCGTCATTGGAGCCTGGTTCAGGGGCTACTAAGGGAGTCCTGGACTAGGGGGTGTCCGGACAGCCGGACTATCATCGTCAGCCGGACTCCAAGACTATGAAGACACAAGATTGAAGACTTCATCCCGTGTCCGGATGGGACTTTCCTTGGCGTGGAAGGCAAGCTTGGCGATACGGATATGTAGATCTCCTACCATTGTAACCGACTCTGTGTAACCCTAGCCCTCTCCGGTGTCTATATAAACCGGAGGGTTTTAGTCCGTAGGACGAACAACCATTACAACAATCATACCATAGGCTAGCTTCTAGGGTCTAGCCTCCTTGATCTCGTGGTAGATCCACTCTTGTACTACCCATATCATCAATATCAATCAAGCAGGAGTAGGGTTTTACCTCCATCGAGAGGGCCCGAACCTGGGTAAAAACATCGTGTCCCTTGTCTCCTGTTACCATCCGCCTAGACGCACAGTTCGGGACCCCCTACCCGAGATCCGCCGGTTTTGACACCGACAGTGGCAATCTCCATCATTCGACTCAGAGTCATGTCTCCGGTCCGACCGAACTTCAAACTTAACTCCCTGTTCTTAACGCCTTCCTTGAAGGCACAGACTGCTTGGTGATCAGATACATTCTCCATCGTGTGATGCAATGTGATCCACCTCTGGATGTAATCCCTCAGGGTCTCATTCGACTTTTGCACGCAAACCTGCAGCTCTGTCAACCCTGCTGGTCGCTTGCAAGTTCCTTCAAATGTTCTAACAAACACTCGGGCAAGATCTTCCCAAGTCTAAATGCTGCTAGGTGCCAACTGATTCAGCCATGCCCTGGCCGAGCCCTCCAACATGAGATGTAAGTGTTTCATGGCCACCTCATCGTTGCCGCCGCCAATCTGAACAGCTACTCGGTAGTCCTCAAGCCAAGTATCGGGATTGGATTCACCAGTGAACTTACTAACTCCAGTCGCCAGCCTGAAGTTGAGAGGAATCACCGCGGCCCTGATGGCTCTGCTAAAACACTCTGGTCCTGAGACATGAACTATGCTGCTGGTGGGCACATCTCTGTCATGGCCTTCTCGGTGGGCTCTGTTTCGGTCGACCAAACCTTGCACGATAATGGATCTCGCGTCAAAGCCTGGTTCTCTGGGGTCAACTGGAACCCTTCGCCCAACACTATGCTGACGTCTGTCATCTTGCTGTCGAGGAGCGTATGACCCACCCCTTGGGTGGGACTGGGAACTCGACGTCGACCATCGCGATCGAATCTGTCATCATACTGATCACGCCGACCTCCACGTCCCTCACGTCTCGGGGGCGATCTCGGGCTATGGGCCGACTAGACTGTATTCGCAGCGACAGATCTGCTGTGAATCCGGTTTCGCGACTATGATACAGCTGAATTCTGATCTCCTGCTGCCCGGAGCAAATCTCTGATCTGCATCAAGCCTCTGCCGGCCTTTGACTGGGAGGGCTGAATCGACTCTGCTATACGGGCTGCAGCCGCTAGATTCTGAATCGAAGTTCGATATACCTGAGTCGGTGGTGGAAAGAGTTGACGTCGACTGGAGTTTGGAACTCATTGCCGCGCGCGCTCGTCGAGTGCTCCCTGGAGGTTCTCCAATCGAGTGCGCTCAGCCAAGTTGGCCAAACGCGCGTCCTCCAAGGCACGAGCCTCAGGGGTTTCTCCAATGATTGGAGTATGCAGCGCATCCATGTTCCGGCGGCGAAGATCTTCTCTTTGCAAGGAAGTGAGTGGCTCGGGTTGATACTCCTCGTGGACCTGCGCTGGGTCGCCTCCGCCGACTCCCCCGTCGGTGCGAGGGAAGTCGGGAGGGCTGCACGGTCCATTGACCATCAGGACTTCTGCCGCTGGATCACTGCTATCGCACTCGGATGCAGTCTCAACGAGCCAGTCGACAGGTCGAACATGCCGTAGAGAGATTCGTCGGGCTCGATCGCCGCGACTTGGGGGGTGGCCAACCGGTGGGCCACTGCGTGCCTCACCCACTGCTGAAGTCTCGACCGACCGGAGCGCTTGCACTGGCGGGAGACGGGGAGGGAGGACGACACAGGAGTCGACCGATACGGGGCCGACGGTTGCCGCAGGAGGACGCCGTGGACACACGCGCGAAAGTGCGTTGCCCCACGGACTGGGAGCGCGTCGGTGTCGAGTGGAGCCTCCTGAAGCCAAGCGGAGTCATCGGCGATGAACGTGAGCGCGCCGAGACAGATCTCGCGGCCCTCAACCAAAACTCCGCCAAAAACCATGATGAAGGTAGTCGAAACGATTGCAACTTCTCCAATAAGTCGCTAAGACACCTGCCCCACGGTGGGCGCCAACTGTCGTGGTTCTAAGCCTGACAGTAGAATAGGGGGGTACGTATGGAGAGGCAAGATCCTAGCTATGGAGTAGTTGTATACGCAAGGGATTTACGAGTTCAGGCCCTTCTCGGAGGAAGTAACAGCCCTACGTCTCGGAGCCCGGAGGCGGTCGACTGGATTATATGTGTATGAGTTACAGGGGTGCGAACCCTTTACACTGAGGAGGGGGGTGGCTTATATAGAGTCTGCCAGACCCCTCCGGCCCTCAGTTATGCAGGGTTTAAAGTACATTAAGGCCGGGCGTTACTGGTAACGCCCTACATAAAGTGCTATCCTACATAAAGTGCTATCATGACCATAAAGACTACTTAATAACAGACTGTTTGGGTGCAGAGTGACTCTAGATCTCCTGGTGGTCGAGTGAATGGCTTCATGGTCGAGTGTCTTCGAGTCCGTCGAGTGGAATCCTTCCAGGTCGACTGAAAGGCAGTTTCTTCTAAAGATGTCCTTGGGGAGGGTAACTTGGACAGGTCCATGACCCTACCCTAGGTACATGGCTTCATCAGGGGGCGCGGCCACCCCTTGAGGCCCTTGTCTCCTTTCCACTAAAGCCCATTATGGTCCATTACTTCCCTGGCGAATTCCCGTAACTCTTCGGTACTCCGAAAAATACCTGAATCACTCGGAACCATTCCGATGTCTGAATATAGCCTTTCAATATATCGATCTTTACCTCTCGACCATTTAGAGACTCCTCGTCATGTCCGCCATCTCATCTAGGACTCCGAATAACCTTCGGTACATCAAATCACATAACTCATAATACAAATCATCATCGAACGTTAAGCGTGCGGACCCTACAGGTTTGAGAACTATGTAGACATGACCGAGACACATCTCCAGTCAATAACCAATAGCGGAACCTAGATGCTCATATTGGCCCCTACATATTCTACGAAGATCTTTATCGGTCAAACCGCATAACAACATACGTTGTTCCCTTTGTCATCGGTATGTTACCTGCCCGAGATTCGATCGTCGGTATCACCATATCTAGTTCAATCTCATTACTAGCAAGTATCTTTGCTTTTTTCGTAATGCGTCATCCTGCAACTAACTCATTAGTCACATTGCTTGCAAGTCTTATAGTGATGTGCATTCCCGAGATGGCCCAGAGATACCCCTCCGATACACGGAGTGACAAATCCTAATCTCGATCTATGCCAACCCAACAAACACCTTCGGAGACACCTATAGAGCATCTTTATAATCACCCAGTTATGTTGTGATGTTTGATAGCACACAAGGTGTTCCTCCGGTATTCGGGAGTTGCATAATCTCATAGTCAGAGGAACATGTATAAGTCATGAAGAAAGCAATAGCAATATAATTCAACGATCATAATGCTAAGCTAACGGATGGGTCTTGTCCATCACATCATTACCCTAATGATGTGATCCCATTCATCAAATGAGATCACATGTCTATGGTCAGGAAACATAACCATCTTTGATTAACGAGCTAGTCTAGTAGAGGCATACTAGGAACACTTTGTTTTGTGTATGTATTCACACATGTATCAAGTTTCTGGTTAATACAATTCTATCATGAATAATAAACATTTATCATGATATAAGGAAATATGAATAACAATTTTATTGTTGCCTCTAGGGCATATTTCCATCAGTCTCCCACTTGCACTAGAGTCAATAATCTAGTTCACATTGCCATGTGATTTAACACCAATAGTTCACATCACCATGTGATTAATACCCATAGTTCACATCGCCATGTGAGCAACACTCAAAGGGTTTACTAGAGTCAATAATATAGTTCACATCGCTATGTGCTTAACACCCAAGAACATTAAGGTGTGATCATGTTTTGCTTGTGAGATAAGTTTTAGTCTACGGGTCTGCAACATTCAGATCCGTATGTATTTTGCAAATTTCTATGTCTACAATACTCTGCACGGAGCTACTCTAGCTAATTGTTCCCACTTTCAATATGTATCTAGATCGAGACTTAGAGTCATCGAGATTAGTGTCAAAGCTTGCATCGACGTAACTCTTTACGACGAACTCTTTGTCACCTCCATAACCGAGGAACATATCCTTATTCTACTAAGGATAATTTTGACCACTGTCCAGTGATCCATTCCTGGATCACTATTGTACCCTCTTGCCAAACTCATGGTGAGGTACACAATAGGTCTGGTACACAACATAGCATACTTTATAGAGCCTATGACTGAGGCATAGGGAATGAGTTTTCATTCTCTTTCTATTTTCTGCCGTGGTCAGTTTTGAGTCTTTACTCAACTTCACACCTTACAACTCAGGCAAGAACTCCTTCTTTGGCTCATCCATTTTGAACTCCTTTAAAATCTTATGAAGGTATGTACTCATCGAAAGTCTTATCAAGCGATCTATCTTTATAGATCTTGATGCCCAACATGTAAGTAGCATCACTGAGGTCTGCTATGTCTTGAGCTTTTGTTGGTTTTCCTTGAAGAGGAAAGGGTGATGCAGCAATAGTAGCGTAAGTATTTCCCTCAGTTTTTGAGAACCAAGGTATCAATCCAGTAGGAGGCTCCTCAAAAGTCCACGCACCTACACAAACAAACAAAGAACTCGCAACAAACGCAATAAAGGGATTGTCAATCCCTTCACGGCCACTTGCGAAAGTGAGATCTGATAGATATAGTATGATAAGATAAATATATTTTTGGTATTTTGTAATATAGATGCAAAAAGTAAAGATGCAAATAAAAGTAGACTGAAAGCCTATATGATAAAAGATAGACCCGGGGGCCATAGGTTTCACTAGTGGCTTTTCTCAAGATAGACCCAGGGAACATTAAGGTGTGATCATGTTTTGCTTGTGAGATAAAAGATGGGGTTAATGTATAAGCCCTCCATGGTCGATTCCCCCTCCAGTGGAGCGCCGGCGAAGGCTCCAAGATGGGATCTCGCGGATACAGAAGGTTACGGCGGTGGAAATTGTTTTTCGTTGGCTCCCTGGATGTTTTCGGGGTACGTAGGTATATATAGGAGGAAGGAGTACGTCGGTGGCCGCCTGTGGGGCCCAGGAGACAGGGGCGCGCCCAGGAGGGGTGGGCGCGCCCTCCTATCTCCTGGCCGCCTCGTTTGCTTCTTGACTTGCACTCCAAGTTCTCCAGATCACGTTCGTTCCAAAAATCATGCTCCCGAAGGTTTCATTTCGTTTGGACTCCGTTTGACATTCCTTTTCTTCGAAATACTGAAATAGGAAAAAAACAGCAATACGGGCTGGGCCTCTGGTTAGTAGGTTAGTCCCAAAAATGATATAAATATGTAAAATAAAGCCCATAAAAATCCAAAAGGGGTAATATAATAGCATGGAACAATAAAAAATTATAGATACGTTGGAGACGTATCAAGCATGCCCAAGCTTAATTCCTGCTCGTCCTCGAGTAGGTAAATGATAAAAACAGAATTTTTGATGTGGAATGCTACCTAGCATAATTCTCAATGTAATTATCTTTATTGTGGCATGAATGTTCAGATCCAAATGATTCAAAATAAAAGTTCATATTGATAAAAGAAATAGTAACACTTCAAGCATACTAATCAAAGCAATCATGTCTTCTCAAAATAACATGGCTAAAGAAAGTTCATCCCTACAAAATCATATAGTTAGGATATGCTTCATTTTCGTCACACAAAGATGTTCCCAAATTCTACACCCCGATGACAAGCCAAGAAATTGTTTCATACTTAAATAATCTCAAACTTTTTCAACCTTCACGCAATACATGAGCGTGAGCCATGGATATAGCACTATGGGTGGAATAGAATATGATGATGGGGATTGTGTGGAGAAGACAAAAAAAAGAGAAAGTCTCACATTGACGAGGATAATCAACGGGCTATGGAGATGCCCATCAATTGATGTCAACATGAGGAGTAGGGATTGCCATGCAACAGATGCACTAGAGCTATAAATGAATGCTCAACAAAAGAAAACTAGTGGGTGTGCATCCAACTTGCTTGCTCACGAAGACCTAGGGCATTTGAGGAAGCCCATCGTAGGAATATACAAGCCAAGTTCTATAATGAAAAATTCCCACTAGTATATGAAAGTGACAACATATGAGACTCTCTATATGAAAAACATGGTGCTACTTTGAAGCACGCTATATGAGACTCACTACATGAAGAACAAGGTGCTACTTTGAAGCACAAGTGTGGAAAAAGAGATAGTAACATTGCCCCTTTTATTTATTTTCTTATTTTATTTTTTTTATTTTTTTTCTTTGGCCTTTCTTTTTTTCTTTTGGCCTTTCTTATTTTTCTTTTTGGGCAATGCTCTAATAATGATGATCATCACACTTTCATTAATTACAACATATGAATTACAACTCGAAACTAGAACAAGATATGACTCTGTATGAATGCCTCCGGTGGTGCACCGGGATGGTGCAATGAATCAAGAGTGACATGTATGAAAAATTATGCATCGTGGCTTTGCCACAAATACGATGTCAACTACATGATCATGCAATGGAAATATGACAAAAGTAATGTATGTCATGATGACGAGGAACGGGACGGTGGAAAGTTGCATGGCAATATATCTCGGAATGGATATGAAAATGCCATAATAGGTAGGTATGGTGGATGTTTTGAGGAAGATATAAGGAAGTTTATGTGTGATAGAGCGTATCGTATCACGGGGTTTGGATGCACCGGCGAAGTTTGCACCAACTCTCAAGGTGAGAAAGGGCAATGCACAGTACCGAAGAGGCTAGCAATGGTGGAAAGGTGAAAGTGCGTATAATCCATGGACTCAACATTAGTCAAAAGAACTCATATACTTATTGCAAAAATTTAGAAGTCATCAAAAATCAAGCACTACGCGCATGCTCCTAGAGGGATAGATTGGTAGGAAAAGACCATCGCTCGTCCCCGACCGCCACTCATAAGGATGCACAAGCCAGGTACACTTCATGTTTCAAATTTGTTACACAACTTTAACCATATGTGCATGCTACGGGACTTGCTAACTTCAACACAAGCATTCTTTAAATTCATAATCACCCAACCAGCCAGACTTTAATATCACTACCTCCATATCTCAAAACAATTATCAAGTATCAAATTGATCATAGCATCCAATTCACTTCCTATGATAGTTTTTATTATACCCAACTTGGATGCCTACCATTCTAGGACCAATTTTATAACCATAGAAAATACCATGCTGTTCTAAAAGGATCTCAAAATAATATAAGTGAAGCATGAGAGACTAGCAATTTTTACAAAATTAAGCCACTGCCGTGCTCTAAAAGATATAAGTGAAGCACTAGAGCAAAAACTATCAAGCTCAAAAGATATAAGTGAAGCACATAGCATATTCTAATAAATTCTAATCAAGTAGGATTCTCCCAAAGGTGTGTACAGCAAGGATGATTGTGGTAAACTAAAAAGCAAACACTAATATAATACACGACGCTCCAAGCAAAACACATATCATGTGGAAAATATAGCTCCAAGTAAAGTTACCAATGAACGAAGACGAAAGAGGGGATGCCTTCCCGGGGCATCCCCAAGCTTAGGCTTTTGGATATTCTTGAATATCTTGGGGTGCCATGGGCATCCCCAATCTTAGGCGTTTGCCACTCCTTATTTCATAGTCCATCAAAGCTTTACCCAAAACTTGAAAACTTCTCAACAGGAAATCTTATAAGCTCTGTTAGTGAAAGAAAACAAAACCACCACATCAGGTACTGTAATGAACTCATTCTTTATTTATTTTGGTGTTAAACCTACTGTATTCCAAGTTCTCTATGGTTCATACCACTTAATACTAGCCATAGATGCATCAAAATAAGCAAACAACACACGAAAAACAGAATCTGTAAAAAAAAAACAGAATAGTCGGTAGCAATGTGTAACTAACGCAAACTTCTGGAACTCTAAAAATCCTACCAAAATAGGATGTCCTGGACAATTTGTCTATTGATCAGCAAAAAAAATAATCAATGCAAAATCACGTTTCTGTTATTTAACAAAACTAATTTCATGCACGCAAAGTTTCTGTTTTTCAGCAGAATCAAATCAACTATCATCATAGGTTATCCTATAGGTTCTACTTGGCACAAACACTAATTAAAACATAAATACACATCTAAACAGAAGGTATATGCAAAATTTATTACTAAACAGAAACAAAAACAAAAAACATAAATAAAATTGGGTTGCCTCCCAACTAGCGCTATCGTTTAACGCCCCTAGCTAGGCATAAAAGCGAAGATAGATCTAAGTAGTGCCATCTTTGGAACTCAATTCATAAGTAGCCCGCATGATAGATTCATAAGGTAATTTGACTTTCTTTCTTGGAAAGTGCTCCATGCCTTTCTTTAATGGAAATTGGAATCTAATATTCCCTTCCTTCATATCAATAATCGCACCAGTCGTTCTAAGGAAAGGTCTACCAAGAATAGTAGGGCAAGAAAGATTGCAATCTATATCAAGAACGGTAAAATCTACGGGCACCAAATTTCTATTTGCAAAAATGAGAACGTCATTGATCCTTCCCATTGGCTTTTTAATGGTGGAATTCGCAAGGTGCAAATTTAAAGAGCAATCATCAAGATCATGGAAACCTAGAATATCACATAAAGTTTTCGGAATCGTGGAAACACTAGCACCCAAATCACACAAAGCAAAACACTCATGATCTTTAATTCTAATCTTTATAGTAGGTTCCTACTCATCATTAAGTTTTCTAGGTATAGAAACTTCCAAATTAAGTTTTTCATCATAAGATTGCATCAAGGCATCAACGATATGTTTGGTAAAAGCTTTATTTTGACTATAAGCATGAGGAGAATTAACAACGATTGCAACAAGGAAATACAACCTTCTAAAGAACAATTATCATAATCAAATTCCTTGAAATCCGAGATATTGCGTTCAATACTATTTAACGTCATGACCTCTCCAATCCTACTTTTACCAAATTTAGCATCAAGATCTAAAAACTCCGAATTCTTGGGATGCCTTCTAACTAAAGTTGACTCATCTCCAGTCCCATTATTATCAAGATTCATATTGCAAAAAAAAAATCTAATAGGAGACACATCAATAACTTTAAGATCTTCATCATTATTTTCATCGAAACTAGAAGAGCACGCCTTTACAAAGCAATCTTTCTTAGCACGCAAACTAGCGGTTCTTTCCTTGCACTCATCAATGGAAATTCTCATTGCTTTGAGAGACTCATTGATATCATGCTTAGGAGGAGTCGTTCTAAGTTTAAGAGAATCAACATCAAGCGAAAGTCTATCAACGTTCCTAGCCAAATCATCAGCTTTGAGCAATTTTTCTTCAAGCAAAGCATTAAAATTCTTTTGAGAAATCATCAATTCTTTCACACTATTCTCAAAATCAGAGGGCATATCATTAAAATCAGAGGGCATCTTATTAAAATTCTTTTGAGCCATAGGAATTTCCATAATTATTAGAGCAATTACTAGGGAACGGTCTAGAATTAAAGTTTCCTCTATAAGCATTGTTTCCAAAATTATTCCTACCAACAAAATTCACATCCATAGATTCATTATTATTCTCAATCAAAGTAGACAAAGGCATATCATTGGGATCAAAAGGAGCACTCTTAGTAGCAAATAATTTCATAAGTTCATCCATCTTTCCACTCAAAACATTGATTTCTTCTATAGCATGCACTTTTTACTAGAAGATCTTTCGGTGTGCCATTGAGAATAATTAGCCATAATATTATCAAGAAGTTTTGTAGCATCTCCTAACGTGATTTCCATAAACATGCCTCCCGCGGCCGAGTCTAAAAGATTTCTAGAAGCAAAGTTGAAACCGGCATAAAATTTTTGTATGATCATCCATAAATTCAAACCATGAGTAGGGCAATTGCGAATCATCAATTTAATAATTTCCCAAGATTGGGCAACATGCTCATGATCAAGTTGTTTAAAATTCATAATATCGTTCCTAAGAGTGATAATCTTAGTGGGAGGAAAATACTTAGAGATAAAAGCATCTTTGCACTTGTTCCAAGAATCAATACTATTTTTAGGCAAAGACAAAAACCAAAACAGAAATAACTTCAATTTAACAATCATTATCCGTATCTTTCTTCTTTTGCATATCACACAAATCAACAAAGTTGTTTAGATGAGTAGCGTCATCTTCATTAGGAAGGTCGGCGAATTGATCTTTCATAACAAGATTCAGCAAAGCAATATTGATTTCACAAGACTCAACATCATTAAGAGGAGCAATCGGAGTACTAAGGAAATCATTATTATTGTTATTGGAGAAATCACACAATTTGGTATTATCTTGCGCCATGGCAACAAGTAATCCAACACACAAGCAAAAAGAAAAAGGCAAGCGAAAAAGAGAGGGGAAGATTGGGAAAGAGAGAGCAAATAAAATGGCAAGGGTGAAGTGGGGGAGAGGAAAACGATAGGCAAATGGCAAATAATGTAAATAAGAGGGAGATGAGTTTGTGATGGGTACTTGGTATGTCTTGACTTGAGCGAAGACCTCCCCGGCAACGGCGCCAGAAATCCTTCTTGCTACGTCTTGAGCTTGCGTTGGTTTTCCTTGAATAGGAAAGGGTGATGCAGCAATAGTAGCGTAAGTATTTCCCTCAGTTTTTGAGAACCAAGGTATCAATCCAGTAGGAGGCTCCTCAAAAGTCCCACGCACCTACACAAACAAACAAAGAACTCGCAACCAATGCAATAAAGGGGTTGTCAATTCCTTCACAGCCACTTGCAAAAGTGAGATCTGATAGAGATAGTATGATAAGATAAATATATGTTTGGTATTTTGTAATATAGATGCAAAAAGTAAAGATGCAAATAAAATTAGATTGAAAGCTTATATGATAAAAGATAGACCCGGGGGCCATAGGTTTGACTAGTGGCTTCTCTCAAGATAGCATAAGTATTACGGTGGGTGAACAAATTACTATCGAGCAATTGATAGAAAAGCGGATAATTATGAGATTATCTAGGCATGATCATGTATATAGGCATCACGTCCGTGACAAGTAGACCGACTCCTGCCTGCATCTACTACTATTACTCCACACATCGCCCGCTATCCAGCATGCATCTAGAGTATTAAGTTCATAAGAACAGAGTAACGCATTATGAAAGATGACATGATGTAGAGGGATAAACTCATGCAATATGATATAAACCCCATCTTTTTATCCTTGATGGCAACAAAACAATACGTGCCTTGCAACCCTTTCTGTCACTGGGTAAGGACACCGCAAGATTGAACGCAAAGCTAAGTGAGGGAGTCCTGGATTAGGGGGTATCCCGATAGCCGGACTATATACTTTGTCCGGACTGTTGGGCCGTGAAGATACAAGACTCAAGACTTCGTCCCGTGTCCGGATGGGACTCTCCTTTGCGTGGAAGACAAGCTTGGCGATCCGGATATTAGATCTCCTTCTTTGTAACCGACTCTGTGTAAACCCCAGCCCCCTCTGATGTCTATATAAACCAGAGGGTTTGGTCCGTATGGGGACAATCATAATCATCATAGGCTAGCTTCTAGGGTTTAGCCTCTACGATCTCGTGGTAGATCAACTCTTGTAATACTCATGTCATCAAGATCAATCAAGCAGGAAGTAGGGTTTTACCTCCATCGAGAGGGCCCAAACCTGGGTAAAACATCGTGTCCCTTGCCTCCTGTTACAATTAGCATTAGACGCACAGATCGGGACCCCCTACCCGAGATCTGCCGGTTTTGACACCGACATTGGTGCTTTCATTGAGAGTTCCTCTGTGTCGTTGCTGCGAGGCTTGATGGCCCGTCTCGTTGTCAAGGACAACGTCACCTCGGGGGAAGCACTGGCGGTAGGCCAAACCCTCTGACTGGGCGGCTTCATCATGGCCGCTCGATCGGCTTCAGCGCCGATGATGACCGCTCGGGTCATCAAAAACGGCCTCCACATCAATTCGGAACTTGCCGAACAGATAGATTCAATGGAGGTCTCCTCGCTCAATGAGCTTTTGGATTGCATCACCGCTTTGGGAGTCGCTACAGACTATGATCGGATTGGGATTAAACCCGACCAAATGGATATTAAATCCCCACCGGTCACCCACGAGATAGCGGTAGTGGAAGAGCCACACATGGATTATCCCTCTATTCTGAGGACGAACTATGTCCGGATGGCCTAGCTCTCTGAGACGGATACCCGTTCGCGGGTGGACATGACCCAGGCCCCGAACTTAGAATCGGACAAACGGGTCGGAAAAATCGGGCAGCACCCCGGAGCCTGAGCTGTCAAGCCCAGAAGCTCCTCTGCCCTTGGGCGTTAGATCGGATCAGAATCCAGATTTAACTACGCCCACCCACCCAGATTAAGCCATCTCTCCCATATCAGACAAGGGCCCCAAGAGACAGTACATCGCTACTGGGCCAGGTTCCTCCTTGTGATAAACAAGGTCAAGGACTGTTGCGAGGAGGACGCAATATCACTTTTATGCAAAAATTGCACGAGCAAAGGGATCCTTAATGCTATAAGTCGCCGTGACATAGTTCACTTTGCCGACTCAGCAGCCATAGTACAAAAGTATGCGATGGAAAGTGCCTGGAAAACCCAGACAAACTTTTGGGATACTCCGGCTCTCACTAAACCCTTCCTCTGAGCTAAAAGGGCAAACTCTTGTAAGTTACCCAATCCAATTCCCAAAAAACCAAAGCCCAACCCAGGGCGCGGAACCGTATTGGAAGAATGGCTCCATGGGCCGTACAAAATTCACAGCACGCCGGACACTACGCCAACGCATAGCCTTAGAGCACGCTCGATACTCGGGCAGGTAGCAAAAAGCGGCAAGGACCTTCTTGTAAGCCATAAAGCAGAGCAACATCCCGCCAAAGACAACAATGCGGTACTTACAGTCTTCGAGACTTTCGCCTCAAATAATAGGCGCAAGTGTAATGCCCCGGATTCGACGCGCGAGGTGTCTTCCAGTTATTCGCCGTAGTTGCCATGTCATTTGCTTGCATGTTTCATTTTACCATGTCATCATGTGCATCTCATTTTGCATACGTGTTCGTATCATGCATCTGAGCATTTTCCCCGTTGTCCGTTTTGCAATCCGCCACTCCTATGTCATCCGGCGTCCCCTTCTTGTCTCTTTTCATGCGCGGGTGTTAAACGTTCTCGGAATGGACCGAGGTTAGCCAAGCGGCTTGGTACACCACCGGTAGACCGCCTGTCAAGTTTCGTGCCATTTGGAGGTCGTCTGATACTCCAACGGTTAACCGGGTAGCTGCAAAAGCCTCTTTTGTGTGCAGCCCAACACCCCTCTAAAGTGGCCCAATAACCCAGCCAATCCCCCTCCATGCTCTCGGTCGTTCGATCACGATCGTGTGGGCGAAAACCGCACCTCATTTGGACTCTCCTAGCTCCCTCTAGCTATTTAAAGGCCTTCCCCTTCCATTTTTCGCGCAGATAAACCCTAGCCCCACTCCTCCCTGCACCGCCGGACATGTCCGCTCCCTCGCCTGACGCGTCCAACTACCCCCGCGCCCAATCAAAATCCGCCATGTGTCCTCGTCGCCGCCGTTCCCACCGCGTGCCGCCGCGGGCCCGCGAGCCCAGATCGGGCCCGCC